>NC_134827.1:43701331-43939279 GCF_004210375.1 Tachypleus tridentatus | reverse complement strand
GTATTTGTTCCAAGTACAAAGTGCAGGCGATTACGTTAACACCACATACAGTACTGTTAAAGACAATGCATGTTGTTGTGTTTGTCTGTGCCATTCCACAATAAAGTTCGCTATGTTCATGTTAACACCACATTGTGCAATTCCGTTAAAGACAATGCATGTTGTTGTATTTCTGTTCCAAGTACAAAGTGCTGCAAGACATGTTAACACCACATACAGCAATTGTTAAAGACAATGCATGTTGTTGTAATTCTGTTCCAAGTACACAGTTCCCAGTGACATGTTAACATCCACATACAGTACTGTTAAAGACAATGCATGTTGTTGTATTTGTTCCAGTACAAAGTGCTTGTGTGACATGTTAACACCACATACAGTACCTGTTAAAGACAATGCATGTTGTTGTATTTGTTCCAAGTACAAAGTGCTGTGCGACATGTTAACACCACATACAGTACTGTTAAAGACAATGCATGTTGTTGTATTTCTGTTCCAAGTACAAAGTGTTGTGCGACATGTTAACACCACATACAGTACTGTTAAAGACAATGCATGTTGTTGTATTTGTTCCAAGTACAAAGTGTTGTGCTGACATGTTAACACCACATACAGTATTGTTAAAGACAATGCATGTTGTTGTATTTCTGTTCCACATGTACAAAGTGTTAAAGACAATGTTGTTGTATTTCTGTTCCAAGTACAAAGTCCCAGGTGACATGTTAACACCACACAGTACCTGTTAAAGACAATGTATGTTGTTGTATTTCTGTTCCAAGTACAAAGTGCAGTAAGTGATGACATGTTAACACCACATACAGTACTGTTAAAGACAATGCATGTTGTTGTATTTCTGTTCCAAGTACAAAGTGCAGGTGATTGTTAACACCACATACAGTACTGTTAAAGACAATGAAGCATGTTGTTGTATTTCTGTTCCAAGTACAAAGTGTTGTGTGACATGTTAACACCACATACAGTACTGTTAAAGACAATGCATGTTGTTGTATTTCTGTTCCAAGTACAAAGTTCCAGGTGTTACTTTAACACCACAACTGTTAAAGACAATGTATGTTGTTGTATTTCTGTTCCAAGTACAAAGTTCCCAGGTGACATGTTAACACCACATACAGTACTGTTAAAGACAATGTATGTTGTTGTATTTGTTCCAAGTACAAAGTGCTGGTGATAATGTTAACACCACATACAGTACTGTTAAAGACAATGTATGTTGTTGTATTTCTGTTCCAAGCACAAAGTTCAGGTGACATGTTAACACCACATACAGTTAAAGACAATGTATGTTGTTGTATTTCTGTTCCAAATACAAAGTTCTCAGTGTGACATGTTAACACCACATACAGTACTGTTAAAGACAATGCATGTTGTTGTATTTCTGTTCCAAGTACAAAGTGTTGTAAGTGACATGTTAACACCACATACAGTACTGTTAAAGACAATGCATGTTGTTGTATTTCTGTTCCAAGTACAAAGTTCTGTGACATGTTAACACCACATACAGTACTGTTAAAGACAATGTATGTTGTTGTATTTGTTCCAAGTACAAAGTTCTGTGGATGACATGTTAACACCACATACAGTACTGTTAAAGACAATGTATGTTGTTGTATTTTCCAAGTACAAAGTGCTGTGCGACATGTTAACACCACATACAGTAATTGTTAAAGACAATACAAATTTGTTCCAAGTACAAAGTGCTGTGCGACATGTTAACACCACATACAGTACTGTTAAAGACAATGCATGTTGTTGTATTTCTGTTCCAAGTACAAAGTGCTGTGCGACATGTTAACACCACATACAGTACTGTTAAAGACAATGCATGTTGTTGTATTTCTGTTCCAAGTACAAAGTGCTGTAAGACATGTTAACACCACATACAGTACTGTTAAAGACAATGCATGTTGTTGTATTTCTGTTCCAAGTACAAAGTGCTGTGGTGACATGTTAACACCACATACAGTACTGTTAAAGACAATGTATGTTGTTGTATTTCTGTTCCAAGTACAAAGTTCTGTGTGACATGTTAACACCACATACAGTAGTTAAAGACAATGTATGTTGTTGTATTTCTGTTCCAAGTACAAAGTGTATGCGACATGTTAAATAACATGCCACAGTACAAAGACAATGCATGTTGTTGTATTTCTGTTCCAAGTACAAAGTGTTGTAAGTGACATGTTAACACCACATACAGTAAAACTGTTAAAGACAATGCATGTTGTTGTATTTCTGTTCCAAGTACAAAGTGCTGGTGACATGTTAACACCACATACAGTACTGTTAAAGACAATGCATGTTGTTGTATTTCTGTTCCAAGTAAAAGTGCTGTGCGACATGTTAACACCACATACAGTAATTGTTAAAGACAATGCATGTTGTTGTATTTGTTCCAAGTACAAAGTTCTGTGTGACATGTTAACACCACATACAGTAACTGTTAAAGACAATGCATGTTGTTGTATTTCTGTTCCAAGTACAAAGTGTTGTGTGACATGTTAACACCACATAACTGTTAAAGACAATGTATGTTGTTGTATTTGTTCCAAGTACAAGTGCTGTGCGACATGTTAACACCACATACAGTACCTGTTAAAGACAATGCATGTTGTTGTACATTCTGTTCCAAGTACAAAGTGCTGTGCGATTATGTTAACACCACATACAGTAATTGTTAAAGACAATGTATGTTGTTGTATTTCTGTTCCAAGTACAAAGTGCTGTGTGACATGTTAACACCACATACAGTACTGTTAAAGACAATGTATGTTGTTGTATTTCTGTTCCAAGTACAAAGTTCTGTGCGACATGTTAACACCACATACAGTACTGTTAAAGACAATGCATGTTGTTGTATTTGTTCCAAGTACAAAGTTCTGTGCGACATGTTAACACCACATACAGTACTGTTAAAGACAATGTATGTTGTTGTATTTCTGTTCCAAGTACAAAGTGTTGTGCGACATGTTAACACCACATACAGTACTTGTTAAAGACAATGCATGTTGTTGTATTTCTGTTCCAAGTACAAAGTTCTGTGCGACATGTTAACACCACATACAGTACTGTTAAAGACAATGCATGTTGTTGTATTTCCAAAGTGTTCCAAGTACAAAGTGTCTGTTCCAAGTACAAAGTGTTGTGACATGTTAACACCACATACAGTACTGTTAAAGACAATGTATGTTGTTGTATTTCTGTTCCAAGTACAAAGTGCTGTGCGACATGTTAACACCACATACAGTACTGTTAAAGACAATGCATGTTGTTGTATTTCTGTTCCAAGTACAAAGTGTTGTGCGTGACATGTTAACACCACATACAGTACTGTTAAAGACAATGTATGTTGTTGTATTTCTGTTCCAAGTACAAAGTGCTGTGTGACATGTTAACACCACATACAGTACTGTTAAAGACAATGTATGTTGTTGTATTTCTGTTCCAAGTACAAAGTGCTGTGTGACATGTTAACACCACATACAGTACTGTTAAAGACAATGCATGTTGTTGTATTTCTGTTCCAAGTACAAAGTTCTGTGTGACATGTTAACACCACATACAGTACTGTTAAAGACAATGTATGTTGTTGTATTTCTGTTCCAAGTACAAAGTGCTGTGCGACATGTTAACACCACATACAGTAATTGTTAAAGACAATGTATGTTGTTGTATTTCTGTTCCAAGTACAAAGTGTTGTGCGACATGTTAACACCACATACAGTACTGTTAAAGACAATGTATGTTGTTGTATTTCTGTTCCAAGTACAAAGTTCTGTGCGACATGTTAACACCACATACAGTACTGTTAAAGACATGTTGTTGTATTTCTGTTCAAGTACAAAGTGCTGTGTGACATGTTAACACATACAGTACTGTTAAAGACAATGCATGTTGTTGTATTTCTGTTCCAAGTACAAAGTGCTGTGTGACATGTTAACACCACATACAGTAATTGTTAAAGACAATGCATGTTGTTGTATTTCTGTTCCAAGTACAAAGTGTTGTGTGACATGTTAACACCACATACAGTACTGTTAAAGACAATGCATGTTGTTGTATTTGTTCCAAGTACACTGTGCGACATGTTAACACCACATACAGTAATGTTAAAGACAATGCATGTTGTTGTATTTCTGTTCCAAGTACAGTGTTACATGTTAACACCACATACAGTACTGTTAAAGACAATGTATGTTGTTGTATTTCTGTTCCAAGTACAAAGTGCTGTGTGACATGTTAACACCACATACAGTAACTGTTAAAGACAATGCATGTTGTTGTATTTCTGTTCCAAGTACAAAGTGTTGTGTGACATGTTAACACCACATACAGTACTGTTAAAGACAATGTATGTTGTTGTATTTCTGTTCCAAGTACAAAGTGCTGTGTGACATGTTAACACCACATACAGTACTGTTAAAGACAATGTATGTTGTTGTATTTCTGTTCCAAGTACAAAGTGTTGTGCGACATGTTAACACCACATACAGTACTGTTAAAGACAATGCATGTTGTTGTATTTCTGTTCCAAGTACAAAGTGCTGTGTGACATGTTAACACCACATACAGTAACTGTTAAAGACAATGCATGTTGTTGTATTTCTGTTCCAAGTACAAAGTGTTGTGTGACATGTTAACACCACATACAGTACTGTTAAAGACAATGCATGTTGTTGTATTTCTGTTCCAAGTACAAAGTGCTGTGCTGTGGTGACATGTTAACACCACATACAGTTAAAGACAATGTATGTTGTTGTATTTCTGTTCCAAGTACAAAGTTCTGTGTGACATGTTAACACCACATACAGTAATTGTTAAAGACAATGTATGTTGTTGTATTTCTGTTCCAAGTACAAAGTTACATGTTAACACCACATACAGTACTGTTAAAGACAATGCATGTTGTTGTATTTGTTCCAAGTACAAAGTGTTGTGTGACATGTTAACACCACATACAGTACTGTTAAAGACAATGCATGTTGTTGTATTTCTGTTCCAAGTACAAAGTGCTGTGCGACATGTTAACACCACATACAGTACTGTTAAAGACAATGCATGTTGTTGTATTTCTGTTCCAAGTACAAAGTTGTTGTGTTCCAAGACATGTTAACACCACATACAGTAATTGTTAAAGACAATGTATGTTGTTGTATTTGTTCCAAGTACAAAGTGTTGTGACATGTTAACACCACATACAGTACTGTTAAAGACAATGTATGTTGTTGTATTTCTGTTCCAAGTACAAAGTGTTGTGTGACATGTTAACACCACATACAGTACTGTTAAAGACAATGCATGTTGTTGTATTTCTGTTCCAAGTACAAAGTGCTGTGTGACATGTTAACACCACATACAGTACCTGTTAAAGACAATGTATGTTGTTGTATTTCTGTTCCAAGTACAAAGTGCTGTGTGACATGTTAACACCACATACAGTAATGTTAAAGACAATGTATGTTGTTGTATTTCTGTTCCAAGTACAAAGTGCTGTGTGACATGTTAACACCACATACAGTACTGTTAAAGACAATGTATGTTGTTGTATTTCTGTTCCAAGTACAAAGTGCTGTGCGACATGTTAACACCACATACAGTACTGTTAAAGACAATGTATGTTGTTGTATTTGTTCCAAGTACAAAGTGCTGTGCGACATGTTAACACCACATACAGTACTGTTAAAGACAATGCATTTAAAGACAATGTATGTTGTTGTATTTCTGTTCCAAGTACAAAGTGCACCACATACAGTACTGACATGTTAACACCACATACAGTACTGTTAAAGACAATGCATGTTGTTGTATTTCTGTTCCAAGTACAAAGTGCTGTGCGACATGTTAACACCACATACAGTACTGTTAAAGACAATGTATGTTGTTGTATTTCTGTTCCAAGTACAAAGTGCTGTGCGACATGTTAACACCACATACAGTACTGTTAAAGACAATGCATGTTGTTGTATTTCTGTTCCAAGTACAAAGTGCTGTGTGACATGTTAACACCACATACAGTACTGTTAAAGACAATGCATGTTGTTGTATTTCTGTTCCAAGTACAAAGTGCTGTGCGACATGTTAACACCACATACAGTAATTGTTAAAGACAATGCATGTTGTTGTATTTCTGTTCCAAGTACAAAGTGCTGTGTGACATGTTAACACCACATACAGTACTGTTAAAGACAATGTATGTTGTTGTATTTCTGTTCCAAGTACAAAGTGTTGTGCGACATGTTAACACCACATACAGTACTGTTAAAGACAATGTATGTTGTTGTATTTCTGTTCCAAGTACAAAGTGTGTGTGATGTTAACACCACATACAGTGTTAAAGACAATGTATGTTGTTGTATTTCTGTTCCAAGTACAAAGTTCTGTGTGACATGTTAACACCACATACAGTACTGTTAAAGACAATGTATGTTGTTGTATTTCTGTTCCAAGTACAAAGTGTTGTGTGACATGTTAACACCACATACAGTACTGTTAAAGACAATGCATGTTGTTGTATTTCTGTTCCAAGTACAAAGTGCTGTGCGACATGTTAACACCACATACAGTACTGTTAAAGACAATGTATGTTGTTGTATTTCTGTTCCAAGTACAAAGTGCTGTGTGACATGTTAACACCACATACAGTACTGTTAAAGACAATGCATGTTGTTGTATTTGTTCCAAGTACAAAGTGTTGTGCGACATGTTAACACCACATACAGTACTGTTAAAGACAATGCATGTTGTTGTATTTCTGTTCCAAGTACAAAGTACATGTTAACACCACATACAGTACTGTTAAAGACAATGCATGTTGTTGTATTTCTGTTCCAAGTACAAAGTGCTGTGCGACATGTTAACACCACATACAGTACTGTTAAAGACAATGCATGTTGTTGTATTTCTGTTCCAAGTACAAAGTGCTGTGTGACATGTTAACACCACATACAGTACTGTTAAAGACAATGTATGTTGTTGTATTTCTGTTCCAAGTACAAAGTGTTGTGGCGACATGTTAACACCACATACAGTACTGTTAAAGACAATGCATGTTGTTGTATTTCTGTTCCAAGTACAAAGTGCTGTGTGACATGTTAACACCACATACAGTACTGTTAAAGACAATGTATGTTGTTGTATTTCTGTTCCAAGTACAAAGTTCTGTGTGACATGTTAACACCACATACAGTACTGTTAAAGACAATGTATGTTGTTGTATTTCTGTTCCAAGTACAAAGTGCTGTGCGACATGTTAACACCACATACAGAAAGACAATGTTGTTGTTGTAAAGTACACTGTGCGACATGTTAACACCACATACAGTACTGTTAAAGACAATGCATGTTGTTGTATTTCTGTTCCAAGTACAAAGTGTTGTGTGACATGTTAACACCACATACAGTAGTTAAAGACAATGTATGTTGTTGTATTTCTGTTCCAAGTACAAAGTTCTGTGTGACATGTTAACACCACATACAGTACTGTTAAAGACAATGTATGTTGTTGTATTTCTGTTCCAAGTACAAAGTGCTGTGCGACATGTTAACACCACATACAGTACTGTTAAAGACAATGCATGTTGTTGTATTTCTGTTCCAAGTACAAAGTGCTGTGCGACATGTTAACACCACATACAGTACTGTTAAAGACAATGTATGTTGTTGTATTTCTGTTCCAAGTACAAAGTGTTGTGTGACATGTTAACACCACATACAGTACTGTTAAAGACAATGCATGTTGTTGTATTTCTGTTCCAAGTACAAAGTGCTGTGGGTGACATGTTAACACCACATACAGTACTGTTAAAGACAATGCATGTTGTTGTATTTCTGTTCCAAGTACAAAGTTCTGTGTGACATGTTAACACCACATACAGTACTGTTAAAGACAATGTATGTTGTTGTATTTCTGTTCCAAGTACAAAGTGTTGTGCGACATGTTAACACCACATACAGTAATTGTTAAAGACAATGTTAAAGTACAAAGTGTTGTGTGACATGTTAACACCACATACAGTACTGTTAAAGACAATGTATGTTGTTGTATTTCTGTTCCAAGTACAAAGTGCTGTGTGACATGTTAACACCACATACAGTACTGTTAAAGACAATGTATGTTGTTGTATTTCTGTTCCAAGTACAAAGTTCTGTGTGACATGTTAACACCACATACAGTACTGTTAAAGACAATGTATGTTGTTGTATTTCTGTTCCAAGTACAAAGTGCTGTGCGACATGTTAACACCACATACAGTACTGTTAAAGACAATGCATGTTGTTGTATTTCTGTTCCAAGTACAAAGTGTTGTGTGACATGTTAACACCACATACAGTACTGTTAAAGACAATGTATGTTGTTGTATTTCTGTTCCAAGTACAAAGTGCTGTGTGACATGTTAACACCACATACAGTACTGTTAAAGACAATGCATGTTGTTGTATTTCTGTTCCAAGTACAAAGTGCAGACATGTTAACACCACATACAGTACTGTTAAAGACAATGCATGTTGTTGTATTTCTGTTCCAAGTACAAAGTTCTGTGCGACATGTTAACACCACATACAGTACTTGTTAAAGACAATGCATGTTGTTGTATTTCTGTTCCAAGTACAAAGTGCTGTGCGACATGTTAACACCACATACAGTACTGTTAAAGACAATGTATGTTGTTGTATTTCTGTTCCAAGTACAAAGTGTGTGCGACAAACACCACATACAGTAACTGTTAAAGACAATGTATGTTGTTGTATTTCTGTTCCAAGTACAAAGTGCTGTGCGACATGTTAACACCACATACAGTAACTGTTAAAGACAATGCATGTTGTTGTATTTCTGTTCCAAGTACAAAGTGTTCCAAGTACATGTTAACACCACATACAGTACTGTTAAAGACAATGTATGTTGTTGTGTTTCTGTTCCAAGTACAAAGTGCTGTGCGACGTGTTAACACCACATACAGTACTGTTAAAGACAATGTATGTTGTTGTATTTCTGTTCCAAGTACAAAGTGTTGTGCGATTTCTGTTCCAAGTGTTAACACCACATACAGTACTGTTAAAGACAATGTATGTTGTTGTATTTCTGTTCCAAGTACAAAGTGTTGTGCGACATGTTAACACCACATACAGTACTGTTAAAGTCAATGTATGTTGTTGTACTTCTGTTCCAAGTACACAGTTCTGTGCGACATGTTAACACCACATACAGTACTGTTAAAGACAATGTATGTTGTTGTATTTCTGTTCCAAGTACAAAGTGCTGTGCGACATGTTAACACCACATACAGTACTGTTAAAGACAATGCATGTTGTTGTATTTCTGTTCCAAGTACAAAGTGCTGTGCGACATGTTAACACCACATACAGTACTGTTAAAGACAATGCATGTTGTTGTATTTCTGTTCCAAGTACAAAGTGCATACATGTTAACACCACATACAGTACTGTTAAAGACAATGTATGTTGTTGTATTTCTGTTCCAAGTACAAAGTGTTGTGTGACATGTTAACACCACATACAGTACTGTTAAAGACAATGTATGTTGTTGTATTTCTGTTCCAAGTACAAAGTTCTGTGTGACATGTTAACACCACATACAGTACTGTTAAAGACAATGCATGTTGTTGTATTTCTGTTCCAAGTACAAAGTGCTGTGTGACATGTTAACACCACATACAGTACTGTTAAAGACAATGTATGTTGTTGTATTTCTGTTCCAAGTACAAAGTGTTGTGACATGTTAACACCACATACAGTACTGTTAAAGACAATGTATGTTGTTGTATTTGTTCCAAGTACAAAGTGCTGTGTGACATGTTAACACCACATACAGTAATGTTAAAGACAATGCATGTTGTTGTATTTCTGTTCCAAGTACAAAGTGCTGTGCGACATGTTAACACCACATACAGTACTGTTAAAGACAATGCATGTTGTTGTATTTCTGTTCCAAGTACAAAGTGTTGTGTGACATGTTAACACCACATACAGTACTGTTAAAGACAATGCATGTTGTTGTATTTCTGTTCCAAGTACAAAGTGCCACATGTTAACACCACATACAGTACTGTTAAAGACAATGCATGTTGTTGTATTTCTGTTCCAAGTACAAAGTTCTGTGTGACATGTTAACACCACATACAGTACTGTTAAAGACAATGTATGTTGTTGTATTTCTGTTCCAAGTACAAAGTGCTGTGCGACATGTTAACACCACATACAGTACTGTTAAAGACAATGTATGTTGTTGTATTTCTGTTCCAAGTACAAAGTGTTGTGTGACATGTTAACACCACATACAGTACTGTTAAAGACAATGTATGTTGTTGTATTTCTGTTCCAAGTACAAAGTGTTGTGTGACATGTTAACACCACATACAGTAACTGTTAAAGACAATGTATGTTGTTGTATTTCTGTTCCAAGTACAAAGTTCTGTGTGACATGTTAACACCACATACAGTACTGTTAAAGACAATGTATGTTGTTGTATTTCTGTTCCAAGTACAAAGTGTTGTGCGACATGTTAACACCACATACAGTACTGTTAAAGACAATGCATGTTGTTGTATTTCTGTTCCAAGTACAAAGTGTTGTGGTGACATGTTAACACCACATACAGTACTGTTAAAGACAATGTATGTTGTTGTATTTCTGTTCCAAGTACAAAGTGTTGTGTGACATGTTAACACCACATACAGTACTGTTAAAGACAATGTATGTTGTTGTATTTCTGTTCCAAGTACAAAGTGCTGTGTGACATGTTAACACCACATACAGTACTGTTAAAGACAATGTATGTTGTTGTATTTCTGTTCCAAGTACAAAGTGCTGTGTGACATGTTAACACCACATACAGTACTGTTAAAGACAATGCATGTTGTTGTATTTCTGTTCCAAGTACAAAGTTCTGTGTGACATGTTAACACCACATACAGTACTGTTAAAGACAATGTATGTTGTTGTATTCTGTTCCAAGTACAAAGTTCTGTGTGACATGTTAACACCACATACAGTACTGTTAAAGACAATGTATGTTGTTGTATTTGTTCCCAAGTACAAAGTTGTTGTGTGACATGTTAACACCACATACAGTACTGTTAAAGACAATGTATGTTGTTGTATTTCTGTTCCAAGTACAAAGTGCTGTGTGACATGTTAACACCACATACAGTACTGTTAAAGACAATGTATGTTGTTGTATTTCTGTTCCAAGTACAAAGTGCTGTGCGACATGTTAACACCACATACAGTACTGTTAAAGACAATGCATGTTGTTGTATTTCTGTTCCAAGTACAAAGTGTTGTGTGACATGTTAACACCACATACAGTACTGTTAAAGACAATGCATGTTGTTGTATTTCTGTTCCAAGTACAAAGTGCTGTGTGACATGTTAACACCACATACAGTACTGTTAAAGACAATGCATGTTGTTGTATTTCTGTTCCAAGTACAAAGTACTGTTAACACCACATACAGTACTGTTAAAGACAATGTATGTTGTTGTATTTCTGTTCCAAGTACAAAGTGTTGTGCGACATGTTAACACCACATACAGTACTGTTAAAGACAATGCATGTTGTTGTATTTCTGTTCCAAGTACAAAGTGCTGTGTGACATGTTAACACCACATACAGTACTGTTAAAGACAATGCATGTTGTTGTATTTCTGTTCCAAGTACAAAGTGTTGTGCGACATGTTAACACCACATACAGTAATTGTTAAAGACAATGCATGTTGTTGTATTTCTGTTCCAAGTACAAAGTGTCTGTGTGACATGTTAACACCACATACAGTACTGTTAAAGACAATGTATGTTGTTGTATTTCTGTTCCAAGTACAAAGTGCTGGTGACATGTTAACACCACATACAGTACTGTTAAAGACAATGTATGTTGTTGTATTTCTGTTCCAAGTACAAAATGCTGTGTGACATGTTAACACCACATACAGTACTGTTAAATACAATGCATGTTGTTGTATTTCTGTTCCAAGTACAAAGTGCTGTGCGACATGTTAACACCACATACAGTACTGTTAAAGACAATGCATGTTGTTGTATTTGTTCTGTTCCAAGTACAAAGTGTGTGACATGTTAACACCACATACAGTAACTGTTAAAGACAATGCATGTTGTTGTATTTCTGTTCCAAGTACAAAGTGCTGTGTGACATGTTAACACCACATACAGTACTGTTAAAGACAATGCATGTTGTTGTATTTCTGTTCCAAGTACAAAGTGTTGTGTGACATGTTAACACCACATACAGTACTGTTAAAGACAATGTATGTTGTTGTATTTCTGTTCCAAGTACAAAGTTCTGTGTGACATGTTAACACCACATACAGTACTGTTAAAGACAATGTATGTTGTTGTATTTCTGTTCCAAGTACAAAGTTCTGTGTGACATGTTAACACCACATACAGTACTGTTAAAGACAATGCATGTTGTTGTATTTCTGTTCCAAGTACAAAGTGCTGTGTGACATGTTAACACCACATACAGTACTGTTAAAGACAATGCATGTTGTTGTATTTCTGTTCCAAGTACAAAGTGCTGTGTGACATGTTAACACCACATACAGTACTGTTAAAGACAATGCATGTTGTTGTATTTCTGTTCCAAGTACAAAGTGCTGTGCGACATGTTAACACCACATACAGTACTGTTAAAGACAATGCATGTTGTTGTATGTTCCAAGTTGTACATGTTAACACCACATACAGTACTGTTAAAGACAATGTATGTTGTTGTATTTGTTCCAAGTACAAAGTTCTGTGCGACATGTTAACACCACATACAGTGTTAAAGACAATGTATGTTGTTGTATTTCTGTTCCAAGTACAAAGTGTCTGTGCGACATGTTAACACCACATACAGTACTGTTAAAGACAATGTATGTTGTTGTATTTCTGTTCCAAGTACAAAGTGCTGTGTGACATGTTAACACCACATACAGTACTGTTAAAGACAATGCATGTTGTTGTATTTCTGTTCCAAGTACAAAGTGTTGTGTGACATGTTAACACCACATACAGTACTGTTAAAGACAATGCATGTTGTTGTATTTCTGTTCCAAGTACAAAGTGCTGTGCGACATGTTAACACCACATACAGTACTGTTAAAGACAATGTATGTTGTTGTATTTCTGTTCCAAGTACAAAGTGTTGTGTGACATGTTAACACCACATACAGTACTGTTAAAGACAATGCATGTTGTTGTATTTCTGTTCCAAGTACAAAGTGTTGTGTGACATGTTAACACCACATACAGTACTGTTAAAGACAATGTATGTTGTTGTATTTCTGTTCCAAGTACAAAGTGCTGTGTGACATGTTAACACCACACAGTAACTGTTAAAGACAATGCATGTTGTTGTATTTCTGTTCCAAGTACAAAGTGCTGTGCGACATGTTAACACCACATACAGTACTGTTAAAGACAATGTATGTTGTTGTATTTCTGTTCCAAGTACAAAGTGTTGTGCGACATGTTAACACCACATACAGTACTGTTAAAGACAATGTATGTTGTTGTATTTCTGTTCCAAGTACAAAGTGCTGTGCGACATGTTAACACCACATACAGTACTGTTAAAGACAATGCATGTTGTTGTATTTCTGTTCCAAGTACAAAGTTCTGTGTGACATGTTAACACCACATACAGTACTGTTAAAGACAATGTATGTTGTTGTATTTCTGTTCCAAGTACAAAGTGTTGTGCGACATGTTAACACCACATACAGTACTGTTAAAGACAATGTATGTTGTTGTATTTCTGTTCCAAGTACAAAGTGCTGTGTTACAGTAATTGTTAAAGACAATGTATGTTGTTGTATTTCACCACATACAGTAACACCACATGTTAAAGACAATGTATGTTGTTGTATTTCTGTTCCAAGTACAAAGTGTTGTGCGACATGTTAACACCACATACAGTAACTGTTAAAGACAATGCATGTTGTTGTATTTGTTCCAAGTACAAAGTGCTGTGCGACATGTTAACACCACATACAGTACTGTTAAAGACAATGCATGTTGTTGTATTTCTGTTCCAAGTACAAAGTGCTGTGCGACATGTTAACACCACATACAGTACTGTTAAAGACAATGCATGTTGTTGTATTTCTGTTCCAAGTACAAAGTGTTGTGTGACATGTTAACACCACATACAGTAACTGTTAAAGACAATGCATGTTGTTGTATTTCTGTTCCAAGTACAAAGTTCTGTGTTAAAGACAATGTATGTTGTTGTATTTCTGTTCCAAGTACAAAGTGCTGTGCGACATGTTAACACCACATACAGTACTGTTAAAGACAATGTATGTTGTTGTATTTCTGTTCCAAGTACAAAATGCTGTGTGACATGTTAACACCACATACAGTACTGTTAAAGACAATGTATGTTGTTGTATTTCTGTTCCAAGTACAAAGTGTTGTGTGACATGTTAACACCACATACAGTACTGTTAAAGACAATGTATGTTGTTGTATTTCTGTTCCAAGTACAAAGTGCTGTGCGACATGTTAACACCACATACAGTACTGTTAAAGACAATGCATGTTGTTGTATTTCTGTTCCAAGTACAAAGTGTTGTGGTGACATGTTAACACCACATACAGTACTGTTAAAGACAATGCATGTTGTTGTATTTCTGTTCCAAGTACAAAGTGCTGTCCAACATACAGTACTGTTAAAGACAATGCATGTTGTTGTAAAGTACAAAGTGTGTGTGACATGTTAACACCACATACAGTACTGTTAAAGACAATGCATGTTGTTGTATTTCTGTTCCAAGTACAAAGTGTTGTGTGACATGTTAACACCACATACAGTACAAAGACAATGTATGTTGTTGTATTTCTGTTCCAAGTACAAAGTGTTGTGCGACATGTTAACACCACATACAGTACTGTTAAAGACAATGTATGTTGTTGTATTTCTGTTCCAAGTACAAAGTGTTGTGTGACATGTTAACACCACATACAGTAACTGTTAAAGACAATGTATGTTGTTGTATTTCTGTTCCAAGTACAAAGTGTTGTGTGACATGTTAACACCACATACAGTACTGTTAAAGACAATGTATGTTGTTGTATTTCTGTTCCAAGTACAAAGTGTCTGTGTGACATGTTAACACCACATACAGTACTGTTAAAGACAATGTATGTTGTTGTATTTCTGTTCCAAGTACAAAGTGCTGTGCGACATGTTAACACCACATACAGTACTGTTAAAGACAATGCATGTTGTTGTATTTCTGTTCCAAGTACAAAGTGCTTGTGCGACATGTTAACACCACATACAGTACTGTTAAAGACAATGCATGTTGTTGTATTTGTTCCAAGTACAAAGTTCTGTGCGATGTTACATGTTAACACCACATACAGTAACTGTTAAAGACAATGTATGTTGTTGTATTTCTGTTCCAAGTACAAAGTGCTGTGCGACATGTTAACACAACATACAGTACTGTTAAAGACAAAGTATGTTGTTGTATTTCTGTTCCAAGTACAAAGTGCTGTGCGACATGTTAACACCACATACAGTACTGTTAAAGACAATGCATGTTGTTGTATTTCTGTTCCAAGTACAAAGTGCTGTGTGACATGTTAACACCACATACAGTACTGTTAAAGACAATGTATGTTGTTGTATTTCTGTTCCAAGTACAAAGTTCTGTGTGACATGTTAACACCACATACAGTACTGTTAAAGACAATGTATGTTGTTGTATTTCTGTTCCAAGTACAAAGTGTCTGTGTGACATGTTAACACCACATACAGTACTGTTAAAGACAATGTATGTTGTTGTATTTCTGTTCCAAGTACAAAGTGCTGTGTGACATGTTAACACCACATACAGTAACTGTTAAAGACAATGTATGTTGTTGTATTTCTGTTCCAAGTACAAAGTGTTGTGTGACATGTTAACACCACATACAGTACTGTTAAAGACAATGTATGTTGTTGTATTTCTGTTCCAAGTACAAAGTGTTGTGTGACATGTTAACACCACATACAGTACTGTTAAAGACAATGCATGTTGTTGTATTTCTGTTCCAAGTACAAAGTGTTGTGCGACATGTTAACACCACATACAGTACTGTTAAAGACAATGCATGTTGTTGTATTTCTGTTCCAAGTACAAAGTGTTGTGCGACATGTTAACACCACATACAGTACTGTTAAAGACAATGCATGTTGTTGTATTTCTGTTCCAAGTACAAAGTGCTGTGTGACATGTTAACACCACATACAGTAACTGTTAAAGACAATGCATGTTGTTGTATTTCTGTTCCAAGTACAAAGTTCTGTGTGACATGTTAACACCACATACAGTACTGTTAAAGACAATGCATGTTGTTGTATTTCTGTTCCAAGTACAAAGTGCTGTGCGACATGTTAACACCACATACAGTACTGTTAAAGACAATGCATGTTGTTGTATTTCTGTTCCAAGTACAAAGTGCTGTGTGACATGTTAACACCACATACAGTACTGTTAAAGACAATGTATGTTGTTGTATTTCTGTTCCAAGTACAAAGTGTTGTGCGACATGTTAACACCACATACAGTACTGTTAAAGACAATGTATGTTGTTGTATTTCTGTTCCAAGTACAAAGTTCTGTGTGACATGTTAACACCACATACAGTACTGTTAAAGACAATGTATGTTGTTGTATTTCTGTTCCAAGTACAAAGTTCTGTGTGACATGTTAACACCACATACTGTTAAAGACAATGTGTTGTTGTATTTCTGTTCCAAGTACAATGCATGTTAACACCACATACAGTTGTTAAAGACAATGTTGTTGTTGTATTTCCCAAGTACAAAGTGCTGTGCGACATGTTAACACCACATACAGTACTGTTAAAGACAATGCATGTTGTTGTATTTCTGTTCCAAGTACAAAGTGCTGTGTGACATGTTAACACCACATACAGTAACTGTTAAAGACAATGCATGTTGTTGTATTTCTGTTCCAAGTACAAAGTGCTGTGTGACATGTTAACACCACATACAGTACTGTTAAAGACAATGCATGTTGTTGTATTTCTGTTCCAAGTACAAAGTTCTGTGTGACATGTTAACACCACATACAGTACTGTTAAAGACAATGTATGTTGTTGTATTTCTGTTCCAAGTACAAAGTGCTGTGTGACATGTTAACACCACATACAGTACTGTTAAAGACAATGCATGTTGTTGTATTTCTGTTCCAAGTACAAAGTGTGCTGTGCGACATGTTAACACCACATACAGTACTGTTAAAGACAATGTATGTTGTTGTATTTCTGTTCCAAGTACAAAGTTCTGTGTGACATGTTAACACCACATACAGTACTGTTAAAGACAATGTATGTTGTTGTATTTCTGTTCCAAGTACACAGTTCTGTGCGACATGTTAACACCACATACAGTACTGTTAAAGACAATGTATGTTGTTGTATTTCTGTTCCAAGTACAAAGTGCTGTGCGACATGTTAACACCACATACAGTACTGTTAAAGACAATGCATGTTGTTGTATTTCTGTTCCAAGTACAAAGTGCTGTGCGACATGTTAACACCACATACAGTACTGTTAAAGACAATGCATGTTGTTGTATTTCTGTTCCAAGTACAAAGTGCTGTGCGACATGTTAACACCACATACAGTACTGTTAAAGACAATGCATGTTGTTGTATTTCTGTTCCAAGTACACAGTTCTGTGTGACATGTTAACACCACATACAGTACTGTTAAAGACAATGTATGTTGTTGTATTTCTGTTCCAAGTACAAAGTTCTGTGCGACATGTTAACACCACATACAGTACTGTTAAAGACAATGTATGTTGTTGTATTTCTGTTCCAAGTACAAAGTGCTGTGCGACATGTTAACACCACATACAGTACTGTTAAAGACAATGTATGTTGTTGTATTTCTGTTCCAAGTACAAAATGCTGTGTGACATGTTAACACCACATACAGTACTGTTAAAGACAATGTATGTTGTTGTATTTCTGTTCCAAGTACAAAGTGTTGTGCGACATGTTAACACCACATACAGTACTGTTAAAGACAATGTATGTTGTTGTATTTCTGTTCCAAGTACACAGTTCTGTGCGACATGTTAACACCACATACAGTACTGTTAAAGACAATGTATGTTGTTGTATTTCTGTTCCAAGTACAAAGTGCTGTGCGACATGTTAACACCACATACAGTACTGTTAAAGACAATGCATGTTGTTGTATTTCTGTTCCAAGTACAAAGTGCTGTGTGACATGTTAACACCACATACAGTACTGTTAAAGACAATGTATGTTGTTGTATTTCTGTTCCAAGTACAAAGTGCTGTGCGACATGTTAACACCACATACAGTACTGTTAAAGACAATGCATGTTGTTGTATTTCTGTTCCAAGTACAAAGTGCTGTGCGACATGTTAACACCACATACATAACTGTTAAAGACAATGCATGTTGTTGTATTTCTGTTCCAAGTACAAAGTTCTTGTGTGACATGTTAACACCACATACAGTACTGTTAAAGACAATGTATGTTGTTGTATTTCTGTTCCAAGTACAAAGTGCTGTGCGACATGTTAACACCACATACAGTACTGTTAAAGACAATGCATGTTGTTGTATTTCTGTTCCAAGTACAAAGTTGTGTGCGACATGTTAACACCACATACAGTACTGTTAAAGACAATGCATGTTGTTGTATTTCTGTTCCAAGTACAAAGTTCTGTGCGACATGTTAACACCACATACAGTACTGTTAAAGACAATGTATGTTGTTGTATTTCTGTTCCAAGTACAAAGTGCTGTGTGACATGTTAACACCACATACAGTACTGTTAAAGACAATGTATGTTGTTGTATTTCTGTTCCAAGTACAAAGTGCTGTGCGACATGTTAACACCACATACAGTACTGTTAAAGACAATGTATGTTGTTGTATTTCTGTTCCAAGTACAAAGTGTTGTGTGACATGTTAACACCACATACAGTACTGTTAAAGACAATGTATGTTGTTGTATTTCTGTTCCAAGTACAAAGTGCTGTGTGACATGTTAACACCACATACAGTACTGTTAAAGACAATGTATGTTGTTGTATTTCTGTTCCAAGTACAAAGTTCTGTGTGACATGTTAACACCACATACAGTACTGTTAAAGACAATGTATGTTGTTGTATTTCTGTTCCAAGTACAAAGTGTTGTGTGACATGTTAACACCACATACAGTACTGTTAAAGACAATGCATGTTGTTGTATTTCTGTTCCAAGTACAAAGTGCTGTGTGACATGTTAACACCACATACAGTACTGTTAAAGACAATGTATGTTGTTGTATTTCTGTTCCAAGTACAAAGTTCTGTGTGACATGTTAACACCACATACAGTACTGTTAAAGACAATGTATGTTGTTGTATTTCTGTTCCAAGTACAAAGTGCTGTGTGACATGTTAACACCACATACAGTACTGTTAAAGACAATGTATGTTGTTGTATTTCTGTTCCAAGTACACAGTTCTGTGCGACATGTTAACACCACATACAGTACTGTTAAAGACAATGTATGTTGTTGTATTTCTGTTCCAAGTACAAAGTTCTGTGTGACATGTTAACACCACATACAGTACTGTTAAAGACAATGTATGTTGTTGTATTTCTGTTCCAAGTACAAAGTTCTGTGTGACATGTTAACACCACATACAGTACTGTTAAAGACAATGTATGTTGTTGTATTTCTGTTCCAAGTACAAAGTGCTGTGTGACATGTTAACACCACATACAGTACTGTTAAAGACAATGCATGTTGTTGTATTTCTGTTCCAAGTACAAAGTGCTGTGCGACATGTTAACACCACATACAGTACTGTTAAAGACAATGCATGTTGTTGTATTTCTGTTCCAAGTACAAAGTGTTGTGTGACATGTTAACACCACATACAGTACTTGTTAAAGACAATGTGTTGTTGTATTTCTGTTCCAAGTACAAAGTTCTGTGTGACATGTTAACACCACATACAGTACTGTTAAAGACAATGTATGTTGTTGTATTTGTTCCAAGTACAAAGTGCTGTGCGACATGTTAACACCACATACAGTACTGTTAAAGACAATGCATGTTGTTGTATTTCTGTTCCAAGTACAAAGTGTTGTGCGACATGTTAACACCACATACAGTACTGTTAAAGACAATGTATGTTGTTGTATTTCTGTTCCAAGTACAAAGTTCTGTGTGACATGTTAACACCACATACAGTACTGTTAAAGACAATGTATGTTGTTGTATTTCTGTTCCAAGTACAAAGTTCTGTGTGACATGTTAACACCACATACAGTACTGTTAAAGACAATGTATGTTGTTGTATTTCTGTTCCAAGTACAAAGTGTTGTGTGACATGTTAACACCACATACAGTACTGTTAAAGACAATGCATGTTGTTGTATTTCTGTTCCAAGTACAAAGTGCTGTGCGACATGTTAACACCACATACAGTACTGTTAAAGACAATGCATGTTGTTGTATTTCTGTTCCAAGTACAAAGTGCTGTGTGACATGTTAACACCACATACAGTACTGTTAAAGACAATGCATGTTGTTGTATTTCTGTTCCAAGTACACAGTTCTGTGTGACATGTTAACACCACATACAGTACTGTTAAAGACAATGTATGTTGTTGTATTTCTGTTCCAAGTACAAAGTTCTGTGCGACATGTTAACACCACATACAGTACTGTTAAAGACAATGTATGTTGTTGTATTTCTGTTCCAAGTACAAAGTGCTGTGCGACATGTTAACACCACATACAGTACTGTTAAAGACAATGTATGTTGTTGTATTTCTGTTCCAAGTACAAAGTGCTGTGCGACATGTTAACACCACATACAGTACTGTTAAAGACAATGTATGTTGTTGTATTTCTGTTCCAAGCACAAAGTGTTGTGCGACATATTAACACCACATACAGTACTGTTAAAGACAATGTATGTTGTTGTATTTCTCTTCCAAGTTCAAAGTTCTGTGCGACATGTTAACACCACATACAGTACTGTTAAAGACAATGTATGTTGTTGTATTTCTGTTCCAAGTACAAAGTGCTGTGCGACATGTTAACACCACATACAGTACTGTTAAAGACAATGCATGTTGTTGTATTTCTGTTCCAAGTACAAAGTGCTGTGCGACATGTTAACACCACATACAGTACTGTTAAAGACAATGTATGTTGTTGTATTTCTGTTCCAAGTACAAAGTGTTGTGCGACATGTTAACACCACATACAGTACTGTTAAAGACAATGCATGTTGTTGTATTTCTGTTCCAAGTACAAAGTGCTGTGCGACATGTTAACACCACATACAGTACTGTTAAAGACAATGCATGTTGTTGTATTTCTGTTCCAAGTACACAGTTCTGTGTGACATGTTAACACCACATACAGTACTGTTAAAGACAATGTATGTTGTTGTATTTCTGTTCCAAGTACAAAGTGCTGTGCGACATGTTAACACCACATACAGTACTGTTAAAGACAATGCATGTTGTTGTATTTCTGTTCCAAGTACAAAGTGCTGTGTGACATGTTAACACCACATACAGTACTGTTAAAGACAATGCATGTTGTTGTATTTCTGTTCCAAGTACAAAGTTCTGTGTGACATGTTAACACCACATACAGTACTGTTAAAGACAATGTATGTTGTTGTATTTCTGTTCCAAGTACAAAGTGCTGTGCGACATGTTAACACCACATACAGTACTGTTAAAGACAATGTATGTTGTTGTATTTCTGTTCCAAGTACAAAGTGCTGTGCGACATGTTAACACCACATACAGTACTGTTAAAGACAATGTATGTTGTTGTATTTCTGTTCCAAGTACAAAGTGCTGTGTGACATGTTAACACCACATACAGTACTGTTAAAGACAATGTATGTTGTTGTATTTCTGTTCCAAGTACAAAGTGCTGTGCGACATGTTAACACCACATACAGTACTGTTAAAGACAATGTATGTTGTTGTATTTCTGTTCCAAGTACAAAGTTCTGTGCGACATGTTAACACCACATACAGTACTGTTAAAGACAATGTATGTTGTTGTATTTCTGTTCCAAGTACAAAGTGCTGTGCGACATGTTAACACCACATACAGTACTGTTAAAGACAATGCATGTTGTTGTATTTCTGTTCCAAGTACAAAGTGCTGTGTGACATGTTAACACCACATACAGTACTGTTAAAGACAATGTATGTTGTTGTATTTCTGTTCCAAGTACAAAGTTGTGTGACATGTTAACACCACATACAGTACTTTTAAAGACAATGTATGTTGTTGTATTTCTGTTCCAAGTACAAAGTGCTGTGCGACATGTTAACACCACATACAGTACTGTTAAAGACAATGTATGTTGTTGTATTTCTGTTCCAAGTACACAGTTCTGTGTGACATGTTAACACCACATACAGTACTGTTAAAGACAATGTATGTTGTTGTATTTCTGTTCCAAGTACAAAGTTCTGTGTGACATGTTAACACCACATACTGTTAAAGACAATGTATGTTGTTGTATTTCTGTTCCAAGTACAAAGTTCTGTGTGACATGTTAACACCACATACAGTACTGTTAAAGACAATGTATGTTGTTGTATTTCTGTTCCAAGTACAAAGTGCTGTGCGACATGTTAACACCACATACAGTACTGTTAAAGACAATGCATGTTGTTGTATTTCTGTTCCAAGTACAAAGTGCAACATGTTAACACCACATACAGTAACTGTTAAAGACAATGCATGTTGTTGTATTTCTGTTCCAAGTACAAAGTGCTGTGCGACATGTTAACACCACATTCAGTACTGTTAAAGACAATGCATGTTGTTGTATTTCTGTTCCAAGTACACAGTTCTGTGTGACATGTTAACACCACATACAGTACTGTTAAAGACAATGTATGTTGTTGTATTTCTGTTCCAAGTACAAAGTGCTGTGTGACATGTTAACACCACATACAGTACTGTTAAAGACAATGCATGTTGTTGTATTTCTGTTCCAAGTACAAAGTGCTGTGCGACATGTTAACACCACATACAGTACTGTTAAAGACAATGTATGTTGTTGTATTTCTGTTCCAAGTACAAAGTTCTGTGTGACATGTTAACACCACATACAGTACTGTTAAAGACAATGTATGTTGTTGTATTTCTGTTCCAAGTACAAAGTTCTGTGCGACATGTTAACACCACATACAGTACTGTTAAAGACAATGTATGTTGTTGTATTTCTGTTCCAAGTACAAAGTGCTGTGCGACATGTTAACACCACATACAGTACTGTTAAAGACAATGCATGTTGTTGTATTTCTGTTCCAAGTACAAAGTGCTGTGCGACATGTTAACACCACATACAGTACTGTTAAAGACAATGCATGTTGTTGTATTTCTGTTCCAAGTACAAAGTGCTGTGCGACATGTTAACACCACATACAGTACTGTTAAAGACAATGCATGTTGTTGTATTTCTGTTCCAAGTACACAGTTCTGTGTGACATGTTAACACCACATACAGTACTGTTAAAGACAATGTATGTTGTTGTATTTCTGTTCCAAGTACAAAGTTCTGTGCGACATGTTAACACCACATACAGTACTGTTAAAGACAATGTATGTTGTTGTATTTCTGTTCCAAGTACAAAGTGCTGTGCGACATGTTAACACCACATACAGTACTGTTAAAGACAATGTATGTTGTTGTATTTCTGTTCCAAGTACAAAGTGCTGTGCGACATGTTAACACCACATACAGTACTGTTAAAGACAATGTATGTTGTTGTATTTCTGTTCCAAGTACAAAGTGCTGTGCGACATGTTAACACCACATACAGTACTGTTAAAGACAATGTATGTTGTTGTATTTCTGTTCCAAGTACAAAGTTCTGTGCGACATGTTAACACCACATACAGTACTGTTAAAGACAATGTATGTTGTTGTATTTCTGTTCCAAGTACAAAGTGCTGTGTGACATGTTAACACCACATACAGTACTGTTAAAGACAATGCATGTTGTTGTATTTCTGTTCCAAGTACAAAGTGCTGTGTGACATGTTAACACCACATACAGTACTGTTAAAGACAATGTATGTTGTTGTATTTCTGTTCCAAGTACAAAGTGCTGTGCGACATGTTAACACCACATACAGTACTGTTAAAGACAATGCATGTTGTTGTATTTCTGTTCCAAGTACAAAGTGCTGTGCGACATGTTAACACCACATACAGTACTGTTAAAGACAATGCATGTTGTTGTATTTCTGTTCCAAGTACACAGTTCTGTGTGACATGTTAACACCACATACAGTACTGTTAAAGACAATGTATGTTGTTGTATTTCTGTTCCAAGTACAAAGTGCTGTGCGACATGTTAACACCACATACAGTACTGTTAAAGACAATGCATGTTGTTGTATTTCTGTTCCAAGTACAAAGTGCTGTGCGACATGTTAACACCACATACAGTACTGTTAAAGACAATGCATGTTGTTGTATTTCTGTTCCAAGTACAAAGTTCTGTGTGACATGTTAACACCACATACAGTACTGTTAAAGACAATGTATGTTGTTGTATTTCTGTTCCAAGTACAAAGTGCTGTGCGACATGTTAACACCACATACAGTACTGTTAAAGACAATGTATGTTGTTGTATTTCTGTTCCAAGTACAAAGTGCTGTGCGACATGTTAACACCACATACAGTACTGTTAAAGACAATGTATGTTGTTGTACTTCTGTTCCAAGTACACAGTTCTGTGCGACATGTTAACACCACATACAGTACTGTTAAAGACAATGTATGTTGTTGTATTTCTGTTCCAAGTACAAAGTTCTGTGTGACATGTTAACACCACATACAGTAACTGTTAAAGACAATGTATGTTGTTGTATTTCTGTTCCAAGTACACAGTTCTGTGACATGTTAACACCACATACAGTACTGTTAAAGACAATGTATGTTGTTGTATTTCTGTTCCAAGTACAAAGTGCTGTGCGACATGTTAACACCACATACAGTACTGTTAAAGACAATGCATGTTGTTGTATTTCTGTTCCAAGTACAAAGTGCTGTGCGACATGTTAACACCACATACAGTACTGTTAAAGACAATGCATGTTGTTGTATTTCTGTTCCAAGTACAAAGTGCTGTGCGACATGTTAACACCACATACAGTACTGTTAAAGACAATGCATGTTGTTGTATTTCTGTTCCAAGTACACAGTTCTGTGTGACATGTTAACACCACATACAGTACTGTTAAAGACAATGTATGTTGTTGTATTTCTGTTCCAAGTACAAAGTGCTGTGCGACATGTTAACACCACATACAGTACTGTTAAAGACAATGCATGTTGTTGTATTTCTGTTCCAAGTACAAAGTGCTGTGCGACATGTTAACACCACATACAGTACTGTTAAAGACAATGTATGTTGTTGTATTTCTGTTCCAAGTACAAAGTTCTGTGTGACATGTTAACACCACATACAGTACTGTTAAAGACAATGTATGTTGTTGTATTTCTGTTCCAAGTACAAAGTTCTGTGCGACATGTTAACACCACATACAGTACTGTTAAAGACAATGTATGTTGTTGTATTTCTGTTCCAAGTACAAAGTGCTGTGCGACATGTTAACACCACATACAGTACTGTTAAAGACAATGCATGTTGTTGTATTTCTGTTCCAAGTACAAAGTGCTGTGCGACATGTTAACACCACATACAGTACTGTTAAAGACAATGCATGTTGTTGTATTTCTGTTCCAAGTACAAAGTGCTGTGCGACATGTTAACACCACATACAGTACTGTTAAAGACAATGCATGTTGTTGTACTTCTGTTCCAAGTACACAGTTCTGTGTGACCTGTTAACACCACATACAGTACTGTTAAAGACAATGTATGTTGTTGTATTTCTGTTCCAAGTACACAGTTCTGTGCGACATGTTAACACCACATACAGTACTGTTAAAGACAATGTATGTTGTTGTATTTCTGTTCCAAGTACAAAGTGCTGTGCGACATGTTAACACCACATACAGTACTGTTAAAGACAATGTATGTTGTTGTATTTCTGTTCCAAGTACAAAGTGCTGTGCGACATGTTAACACCACATACAGTACTGTTAAAGACAATGTATGTTGTTGTATTTCTGTTCCAAGTACAAAGTGCTGTGCGACATGTTAACACCACATACAGTACTGTTAAAGACAATGTATGTTGTTGTATTTCTGTTCCAAGTACAAAGTTCTGTGTGACATGTTAACACCACATACAGTACTGTTAAAGACAATGTATGTTGTTGTATTTCTGTTCCAAGTACAAAGTGTTGTGCGACATGTTAACACCACATACAGTACTGTTAAAGACAATGCATGTTGTTGTATTTCTGTTCCAAGTACAAAGTGCTGTGCGACATGTTAACACCACATACAGTACTGTTAAAGACAATGTATGTTGTTGTATTTCTGTTCCAAGTACAAAGTGCTGTGCGACATGTTAACACCACATACAGTACTGTTAAAGACAATGCATGTTGTTGTATTTCTGTTCCAAGTACAAAGTGCTGTGCGACATGTTAACACCACATACAGTACTGTTAAAGACAATGCATGTTGTTGTATTTCTGTTCCAAGTACACAGTTCTGTGTGACCTGTTAACACCACATACAGTACTGTTAAAGACAATGGATGTTGTTGTGTTTCTGTTCAAAGTATTCCAAGTAGAAAGTGCTGTGCGACATGTTAACACCACATACAGTACTGTTAAAGACAATGCATGTTGTTGTATTTCTGTTCCAAGTACAAAGTGCTGTGCGACATGTTAACACCACATACAGTACTGTTAAAGACAATGCATGTTGTTGTATTTCTGTTCCAAGTACAAAGTTCTGTGTGACATGTTAACACCACATACAGTACTGTTAAAGACAATGTATGTTGTTGTATTTCTGTTCCAAGTACAAAGTGCTGTGCGACATGTTAACACCACATACAGTAACTGTTAAAGACAATGTATGTTGTTGTATTTCTGTTCCAAGTACAAAGTGCTGTGCGACATGTTAACACCACATACAGTACTGTTAAAGACAATGTATGTTGTTGTATTTCTGTTCCAAGTACAAAGTGCTGTGCGACATGTTAACACCACATACAGTACTGTTAAAGACAATGTATGTTGTTGTATTTCTGTTCCAAGTACAAAGTGCTGTGCGACATGTTAACACCACATACAGTACTGTTAAAGACAATGTATGTTGTTGTATTTCTGTTCCAAGTACAAAGTTCTGTGTGACATGTTAACACCACATACAGTACTGTTAAAGACAATGTATGTTGTTGTATTTCTGTTCCAAGTACAAAGTGCTGTGCGACATGTTAACACCACATACAGTACTGTTAAAGACAATGCATGTTGTTGTATTTCTGTTCCAAGTACAAAGTGCTGTGTGACATGTTAACACCACATACAGTACTGTTAAAGACAATGTATGTTGTTGTATTTCTGTTCCAAGTACAAAGTGCTGTGCGACATGTTAACACCACATACAGTACTGTTAAAGACAATGCATGTTGTTGTATTTCTGTTCCAAGTACAAAGTGCTGTGCGACATGTTAACACCACATACAGTACTGTTAAAGACAATGCATGTTGTTGTATTTCTGTTCCAAGTACAAAGTTCTGTGTGACATGTTAACACCACATACAGCACTGTTAAAGACAATGCATGTTGTTGTATTTCTGTTCCAAGTACAAAGTGCTGTGCGACATGTTAACACCACATACAGTACTGTTAAAGACAATGCATGTTGTTGTACTTCTGTTCCAAGTACACAGTTCTGTGTGACCTGTTAACACCACATACAGTACTGTTAAAGACAATGTATGTTGTTGTATTTCTGTTCCAAGTACAAAGTGCTGTGCGACATGTTAACACCACATACAGTACTGTTAAAGACAATGTATGTTGTTGTATTTCTGTTCCAAGTACAAAGTTCTGTGCGACATGTTAACACCACATACAGTACTGTTAAAGACAATGTATGTTGTTGTATTTCTGTTCCAAGTACACAGTTCTGTGCGACATGTTAACACCACATACAGTACTGTTAAAGACAATGCATGTTGTTGTATTTCTGTTCCAAGTACAAAGTGCTGTGCGACATGTTAACACCACATACAGTACTGTTAAAGACAATGTATGTTGTTGTATTTCTGTTCCAAGTACAAAGTGCTGTGCGACATGTTAACACCACATACAGTACTGTTAAAGACAATGCATGTTGTTGTATTTCTGTTCCAAGTACAAAGTGCTGTGTGACATGTTAACACCACATACAGTACTGTTAAAGACAATGCATGTTGTTGTATTTCTGTTCCAAGTACAAAGTTCTGTGTGACATGTTAACACCACATACAGTACTGTTAAAGACAATGCATGTTGTTGTATTTCTGTTCCAAGTACAAAGTGCTGTGCGACATGTTAACACCACATACAGTACTGTTAAAGACAATGCATGTTGTTGTATTTCTGTTCCAAGTACACAATTCTGTGTGACATGTTAACACCACATACAGTACTGTTAAATACAATGTATGTTGTTGTATTTCTGTTCCAAGTACAAAGTTCTGTGCGACATGTTAACACCACATACAGTACTGTTAAAGACAATGTATGTTGTTGTGTTTCTGTTCCAAGTACACAGTTCTGTGCGACATGTTAACACCACATACAGTACTGTTAAAGACAATGTATGTTGTTGTATTTCTGTTCCAAGTACAAAGTTCTGTCTGACTTGTTAACACCACATACTGTTAAAGACAATGTATGTTGTTGTATTTCTGTCCAAGTACACAGTTCTGTGCGACATGTTAACACCACATACAGTACTGTTAAAGACAATGCATGTTGTTGTACTTCTGTTCCAAGTACACAGTTCTGTGTGACATGTTAACACCACATACAGCACTGTTAAAGACAATGCATGTTGGGTTATTTCTGTTCCAAGTACAAAGTGCTGTGCGACATGTTAACACCACATACAGTACTGTTAAAGACAATGCATGTTGTTGTATTTCTGTTCCAAGTACAAAGTGCTGTGTGACATGTTAACACCACATACAGTACTGTTAAAGACAATGTATGTTGTTGTATTTCTGTTCCAAGTACAAAGTGCTGTGCGACATGTTAACACCACATACAGTACTGTTAAAGACAATGTATGTTGTTGTGTTTCTGTTCCAAGTACACAGTTCTGTGTGACATGTTAACACCACATACAGTACTGTTAAAGACAATGCATGTTGTTGTATTTCTGTTCCAAGTACAAAGTTCTGTCTGACTTGTTAACACCACATACTGTTAAAGACAATGTATGTTGTTGTATTTCTGTCCAAGTACACAGTTCTGTGCGACATGTTAACACCACATACAGTACTGTTAAAGACAATGTATGTTGTTGTATTTCTGTTCCAAGTACAAAGTGCTGTGCGACATGTTAACACCACATACAGTACTGTTAAAGACAATGCATGTTGTTGTATTTCTGTTCCAAGTACAAAGTGCTGTGCGACATGTTAACACCACATACAGTACTGTTAAAGACAATGCATGTTGTTGTATTTCTGTTCCAAGTACAAAGTGCTGTGCGACATGTTAACACCACATACAGTACTGTTAAAGACAATGTATGTTGTTGTATTTCTGTTCCAAGTACACAGTTATGTGCGACATGTTAACACCACATACAGTACTGTTAAAGACAATGTAT
The DNA here is from genome assembly GCF_004210375.1 of Tachypleus tridentatus. Classification (NCBI taxonomy): domain Eukaryota; kingdom Metazoa; phylum Arthropoda; class Merostomata; order Xiphosura; family Limulidae; genus Tachypleus; species Tachypleus tridentatus. The sequence goes on along the minus strand of NC_134827.1, from coordinate 43,909,428 downwards.
GTTGTTGTATTTCTGTTCCAAGTACAAAGTGCTGTGCGACATGTTAACACCACATACAGTACTGTTAAAGACAATGCATGTTGTTGTATTTCTGTTCCAAGTACACAGTTCTGTGCGACATGTTAACACCACATACAGTACTGTTAAAGACAATGTATGTTGTTGTATTTCTGTTCCAAGTACACTGTTCTGTGCGACATGTTAACACCACATACAGTACTGTTAAAGACAATGTATGTTGTTGTATTTCTGTTCCAAGTACAAAGTGCTGTGCGACATGTTAACACCACATACAGTACTGTTAAAGACAATGCATGTTGTTGTATTTCTGTTCCAAGAACAAAGTGCTGTGCGACATGTTAACACCACATACAGTACTGTTAAAGACAAAGTATGTTTTTGTATTTCTGTTCCAAGTACAAAGTGCTGTGCGACATGTTAACACCACATACAGTACTGTTAAAGACAATGCATGTTGTTGTATTTCTGTTCCAAGTACAAAGTGCTGTGCGACATGTTAACACCACATACAGTACTGTTAAAGACAATGCATGTTGTTGTATTTCTGTTCCAAGTACACAGTTCTGTGTGACATGTTAACACCACATACAGTACTGTTAAATACAATGTATGTTGTTGTATTATGTTCCAAGTACAAAGTGCTGTGCGACATGTTAACACCACATACAGTATTGTTAAAGACAATGTATGTGTTTGTGTTTCTGTTCCAAGTACAAAGTGCTGTGCGACATGTTAACACCACATACAGTACTGTTAAAGACGTTGTGTGTTGTTGTATTTCTTTTCCAAGTACACAGTTCTGTGTGACATGTTAACACCACATACAGTACTGTTAAAGACAATGCATGTTGTTGTACTTCTGTTTCAAGTACACAGTTCTGTGTGACATGTTAACACCACATACAGCACTGTTAAATACAATGTATGTTGTTGTATTTCTGTTCCAAGTACAAAGTGCTGTGCGACATGTTAACACCACATACAGTACTGTTAAAGACAATGTATGTTGTTGTGTTTCTGTTCCAAGTACACAGTTCTGTGTGACATGTTAACACCACATACAGTACTGTTAAAGACAATGCATGTTGTTGTATTTCTGTTCCAAGTACACAGTTCTGTGTGACATGTTAACACCACATACAGTACTGTTAAAGACAATGTATGTTGTTGTGTTTCTGTTCCAAGTACACAGTTCTGTGTGACTTGTTAACACCACATACAGTACTGTTAAAGACAATGTTTGTTGTACTTCACACCACACTGTAAAGTTCTACACTACGTTTCTAGTGATTCATGTAACAGTATTTAGGGACACGTGATCTCAGTTTATCTATTATTACATGTATTTAGGAGATTACATTTAACAATAACATTAGCAAAACACATCAGTAACTATTTAGTGAAACAAGTAAATAATTATTAACCTGCATACGTTAGGTGGGTGATATTTTATAATCTAACATTTCTTATGTTCATTCACAGGTCTGTCGTTATGGTCAGTCTAAACTAATTAAAACTAGAACGGTCTTCATATTTTATAATCTACCACTTGTTATATTTACTCAAAGATTCTAACGTTATGACCAGTCTACCCTAATGAAAACTACATTGGTCTTCACATTTCATAATCTTTATTTGTTATGTTTTCCTTGTAGGTTCTATTGTTATCGCCAGTCTAACCTAATTATAACTATTTCGGTCTTCGTATTTTGTAATATTTCTTGTTGGGTTCACTTACCTGTTTTGTCGTTATGACCAGCCTAACCTAAAGAATACTATTTCTGGATTCATATTTTGTATCATTTGTTATTTTCACTCATAGAATCTATGGTGATAGCCAGTCGAAGATAATTCAAACAATTTCATTCTTCATATTTTATATCATTCTATTATAACATTATTTTATATCATTCTATCATAACATTATTTTATATCATTCTATTATAACATTATTTTATATCATTCTATCATAACATTATTTTATATCATTCTATTATAACATTATTTTATATCATTCTATTATAACATTATTTTATATCATTCTATCATAACATTATTTTATATCATTCTATTATAACATTATTTTATATCATTCTATTATAACATTATTTTATATCATTCTATCATAACATTATTTTATATCATTCTATTATAACATTATTTTATATCATTCTATTATAACATTATTTTATATCATTCTATTATAACAGTAAAATGTTTTTGTATTGAAATATGAAAGAAATTGTTATTTTCGTGACTTCACCATAAGTAATATGAAAATATTATTTAGTTCGGTTGGCATTATCATATGTATAGTAATAAAAACACTCTATCAGTTAAACACACTAAATCGTTTCATATTTATTCCAATGAATCTTTATCGTAGAGGCCTAATTAATGTTTTATTTGATTTATTGTTCCTTCTGGTGTGAGCTGTAGTCTCGCCTATTCAGCAAACGAAATATATACACTTTGGCTTTTGTTAATATTGAAGTACATGTAATATCTATAGAGTTTTAAGTCGTTTCACTTTACCATTTAGTAACCTGGATTAACTTTGGTGTGAGAACAATATTTCATTAACGCTTTCCTTTCTTCTTGTAACTCGCCATCTATCGATAGTTATATGTATTAAATAGACAATTAGGTAGAAAAGATTCCATTAGTTAGTTGTGTTGTTAAATTATGATTTAATTTGTTCCAATAATAATATCTGAAAATAAATTAGTTTCTTTGTCATTCTATACTAATGTGTTTTTTACTCTTACGTTTAATGTTTTTTTATTTAGGAAGAATGTTTCCATATAAATAATTTCTGTCTCTCTTTGTCATCTCAAATATGTTTTTATTCTTGTGAAAGATGGTTTAAAAATCATCTGAAATGAGTTACGAAAATAAAAAATTGTGTTACTCCTGAGGGTAAGTGGGAGGGTGAGTCTTTGTGGGGTGGGGAGCAACACGAATGACAACAAGATAAAACCTTCTGGAACATCTAAGTGAAACTCTGGTCAGGTGTTCCGTAACAACGGGACGTGCGAAGTCAGACTCAAGCCAGGCTGTATGCGGACAACTGGCGTTTATTATCAACATCACCACAGCTAGCAATTAGTTCCTAGTCGAAGTAGGGGTTGTTTTTTAATGATTTACCACAATGTTACAGTGAAACATTCCTGTTGTGAAGTTTCCCGTTGACTTCACAATACTTTGCTCACGTGAGTCACCAATGATACTCTTCTATAATCACTTATTTATTCCAAACTACATTAGACATCTGGGAATGAGCCCATGACTAGTAATATGTGATGCAGTTATTGGTGACGTTTCCTGTTACAGAGACCTCTGGTGGGTATGTAAGACACTATAAAAAGTATTTTTATTGTTATTGTACCGGAGATTCTACAATGTTTGTTACATCTAGATAGGTTATTATCTATTGTAGCTTGTACCTACATAAGGTTCATGTTTGTTTATCAAGTTTTGTTATTTATAAGTTATACTTGTTACATCTAGAGAGGTTTGTATCTATTGTAGCTTGTACCTACATAAGGTTCATGTTTGTTTATCAAGTTTTGTTATTTATAAGTTATACTTGTTACACCTAGAGAGGTTTGTATCTATTGTAGCTTGTATCTACATAAGGTTCATGTTTGTTTATCAAGTTTTGTTATTTATAAGTTATACTTGTTACATCTAGAGAGGTTTGTATCTATTGTAGCTTGTACCTACATAAGGTTCATGTTTGTTTATCAAGTTTTGTATTTATAAGTTATACTTGTTACATCTAGAGAGGTTTGTATCTCTTGTAGCTTGTATCTACATAAGGTTCATGTTTGTATATCAAGTTTTGTTATTTATAAGTTATACTTGTTATATCTAGAGAGGTTTGTATCTATTGTAGCTTGTACCTACATAAGGTTCATGTTTGTTTATCAAGTTTTGTTATTTATAAGTTATACTGGTTACGCCTAGAGAGGTTTGTATCTATTGTAGCTTGTACCTACATAAGATTCAGGCTTGTTTACCAAGTTTTGTTATTCATAAGTTATACTGGTTACGTCTAGAGAGGTTTGTATCTATTGTAGCTTGTACTTACATAAGGTTCAGGCTTGTTTACCAAGTTTTGTTATTCATAAGTTATACTGGTTACGTCTAGAGAGGTTTGTATCTATTGCAGCTTGTTCTTACATAAAGTTTAGACACAGATTGTCTAATTAAAAGTTTGATAGTGTGATTTCATTATCGTCCGTTAGGTGGTCCGCGGAAAGTTTGCGGATTTACAGATTCAAAATCCGAATTCCTAGTCTCCTCCATGTACACTTCCCACTATTATTATAATATGTTAATGGAACAGAAAAGGACGATGCTAGCGGAATCTAGTGGCAAAATTATAAAACATTATAGAACATTCGACAACAAAAGTTAAATAATGATCAAAACTCGCTCATTGAGTGCTTTCAAAAATTATAATTTAAATTGACATTAATGAAGGTGTTAAAGTGAGAAAACATATACATTAAAAGCTGATAATTATAGGCTTAGGCTTAGCTTTAACAAAATTTTATGTAATTCAATATGGTGGACTTACAGAACTTTTGATAGTTGGTTTTCAACCACGGTATAGTGGTTCGTAGAACGATTCTTGAGTTGTTATTGTTTTCAAGAACAAATATTTAATTCGGAGCTCCGTCATCTGTTACCCGACAAATTACAGTATTGAAATAAGGAGGTGAAACCCTATCTATTTGTCTACACCCAAGGTATCATAGAGTAATTTACTCTAATTCTGCTAAAAAGAATTACAAGTACTGTGGTAATTGAGGATTACCTGTTGTTAAATGTTAAAGTTAATTCAAATCTCTTTGAAGTAGCAAGAATCAAACTGTTGTTACGGATGTTGGAGCCCATAAATAATTCAATAGCCTAGTAGCTGTGTGAAGTTTAGCAGACTAGTAGCTGTGTGAAGTTTAGCAGACTAGTAGCTGTGTGATGTTTAGCAGACTAGTAGCTGTGTGATGTTTAGCAGACTAGTAGCTGTGTGAAGTTTAGCAGACTAGTAGCTGTGTGAAGTTTAGCAGACTAGTAGCTGTGTGATGTTTAGCAGACTAGTAGCTGTGTGAAGTTTAGCAGACTAGTAGCTGTGTGAAGTTTAGCAGACCAGTAGCTGTGTGATGTTTAGCAGACCAGTAACTGTGCGAAGTTTAGCAGACCAGTAGCTGTGTGAAGTTTAGCAGACCAGTAGCCGTGTGATGCCTTTAGCAGACCAGTAGCCGTGCGATGCCTAGCAGACCAGTAACCGTGCGAAGCCTAGCAGACCAGCATCTGTGTGAAGCCCAGCAGACCAGTAGCCGTGTGATGCCTGAAGCAGACCAGTAGCCGTGCGTGATGCTTAGCAGACCAGTAGCCGTGCGAAGCCTAGCAGCCCAGTAGCCGTGCGATGTTCCAGCAGACCAGCAACCGTGTGATGCTTTAGCAGACCAGCAGCCGTGCGAAGCTTTAGCAGGCCAGTAGCCGTGCGATGCCTTAGCAGGCCAGCAGCCGTGCGAAGCCTAGCAGGCCAGCAGCCGTGCGATGCCTTTAGCAGACCAGCAGCCGTGCGACGCCTAGCAGGCCAGCAGCCGTGCGAAGCCCAACAGACCAGCAGCCGTGCGAAGCCTAGCAGGCCAGCAGCCGTGCGAAGCCTAGCAGGTCAGCAGCCGTGCGAAGCCCAGCAGACCAGCAGTCTGGCGAAGCCCAGCAGCCCAGCAGCCGTGCGAAGCCCCAGCAGACCAGCAACCGTGCGACGCCTAGCAGGCCAGCAGCCGTGCGACGCCCAGCAGACCAGCAGCCGTGCGACGCCTAGCAGGCCAGCAGCCGTGCGACGCCTAGCAGGCCAGCAACCGTGCGACGCCTAGCAGGCCAGCAGTGTGTGAAGCCTAGCAGGCCAGCAGCCGTGCGACGCTCCAGCAGACCAGTAGCCGTGCGACGCCTAGCAGGCCAGCAGCCGTGCGAAGCCCAGCAGACCAGCAATGTGCGAAGCCTTAGCAGGCCAGCAGCCGTGCGAAGCCCAGCGCTCAGTAGCCGTGCGAAGCCCAGCAGACCAGTAGCCTGGCGAAGCCCAGTAGCCAGCAGCCGTGCGACGCCCAGCAGACCAGCAGCCGTGCGACGCCTAGCAGGCCAGCAGCCGCGACGCCTAGCAGGCCAGCAACCGTGCGACGCCTTAGCAGGCCAGCAGCCGCGCGACGCCACAGACCAGCAGCCGCGCGAAGCCTAGCAGGCCAGCAGTGTGCGAAGCCTTAGCAGGCCAGCAGCCGTGCGACGCTCCAGCAGATCCAGCAGCCGTGCGATGCCCAGCAGTTCAGCAGTCGTGCGAAGCCTAGCAGGCCAGCAGCCGTGCGACGCCTTAGCAGGCCAGCAGCAATGCGAAGCCTTAGCAGGCCAGCAGTCGCGCGACGCCCAGCCAGACCAGTAGCAATGTGCGAAGCCTAGCAGGCCAGCAGCCGCGCGAAGCCTTAGCAGGCCAGCAGCTGTGCGACGCCCAGCAGGCCAGCAGCTGTGCGAAGCCTAGCAGGCCAGCAGCCGTGCGACGCCCAGCAGACCAGCAGTAGCTGCGCGAAGCCCAGCAGGCCAGCAGTGCGCGACGCTCCAGCCAGACCAGCAGCCGCGCGACGCCCAGCAGTCCAGCAGCCGTGCGAAGCCCAGCAGGCCAGCAGCAACGCGCGACGCCTAGCAGGCCAGCAGCCGTGCGAAGCCCAGTAGGCCAGCAGCCGTGCGACGCCCAGCAGGCCAGCAGCAGTCGCGCGAAGCCCAGCAGGCCAGCAGCCGCGCGACGCCTAGCAAGACCAGCAGCCGTGCGACGCCTAGCAGGCCAGCAGCCGTGCGAAGATCAGCAGGCCAGCAGCCGTGCGACGCCCAGCAGACCAGCAGCCGTGCGACGCCTAGCAGTTCAGCAGCCGTGCGAAGCCTAGCAGGCCAGCAGCCGTGCGACGCCTAGCAGGCCAGCAGCCGTGCGAAGCCCAGCAGGCCAGCAGCCGTGCGACGCCCAGCAGACCAGCAGCCGTGCGAAGCCCAGCAGGCCAGCAGCCGTGCGAAGCCTAGCAGGCCAGCAGCCGTGCGACGCCTCCAGCAGACCAGCAACCGTGCGAAGCCTAGCAGACCAGTAGCCGTGCGATCGCCCAGCAGACCAGCAGCCGTGCGACGCCTAGCAGACCAGCAGCCGTGCGACGCCTAGCAAACCAGCAACCGTGCGATGCCTAGCAGGCCAGCAGCCGTGCGAAGCCTAGCAGGCCAGTAGCCGTGCGAAGCCTAGCAGGCCAGCAACCGTGCGATGCCTAGCAGGCCAGTAGCCGTGTGAAGCCTAGCAGACCAGTAGCCGTGCGACGCCTAGCAGGCCAGCAACCGTGCGACGCCTAGCAGGCCAGCAGCCGTGCGAAGCCTAGCAGGCCAGTAGCCGTGCGACGCCTTTAGCAGACCAGCAGCCGTGCGACGCCTAGCAGGCCAGCAACCGTGCGATGCCTAGCAGGCCAGCAGCCGTGCGAAGCCTAGCAGGCCAGCAGCCGTGCGAAGCCTAGCAGGCCAGCAACCGTGCGATGATGCCTAGCAGGCCAGCAGCCGTGCGACGCCTAGCAGACCAGCAGCCGTGCGAAGCCTAGCAGGCCAGTAGCCGTGCGACGCCTAGCAGGCCAGTAGCCGTGCGAAGCCCAGCAGACCCGTAGCCGTGCGATGCCTAGCAGGCCAGTAGCCGTGCGATGCCTTAGCAGACCAGTAGCCGTGCGACGCCTTTAGCAGACCAGCAGCCGTGCGACGCCTAGCAGGCCAGCAACCGTGCGACGCCTAGCAGGCCAGCAACCGTGCGATGCCTTAGCAGGCCAGCAACCGTGCGGATGCCTAGCAGGCCAGTAGCCGTGTGACGCCTAGCAGACCAGTAGCCGTGCGATGCCTAGCAGACCAGCAGCCGTGCGACGCCTAGCATCCCAGTAGCCGTGCGATGCCTAGCAGGCCAGTAGCCGTGCGATGCTTTAGCAGACCAGTAGCCGTGCGACGCCTAGCAGACCAGTAGCCGTGCGATGCCTAGCAGGCCAGCAACCGTGCGATGCCTAGCAGGCCAGCAACCGTGCGATGCCTAGCAGGCCAGTAACCGTGCGATGCCTTAGCAGGCCAGCAGCCGTGCGACGCCTTAGCAGACCAGTAGCTGTGCGACGCTTTAGCAGACCAGTAGCCGTGCGACGCCTAGCAGCCCAGCAGCCGTGCGACGCCTAGCAGGCCAGCAACCGTGCGACGCCTAGCAGGCCAGCAACCGTGCGACGCCTAGCAGGCCAGCAACCGTGCGATGCCTAGCAGGCCAGCAGCCGTGCGATGCCTAGCAGGCCAGCAGCCGTGCGAAGCCTAGCAGACCAGCAGCCGTGCGACGCCTAGCAGACCAGCAGCCGTGCGATGCCTAGCAGGCCAGCAGCCGTGCGAAGCCTAGCAGGCCAGCAGCCGCGTGACGCCTTCCAGCAGACCAGCAGCCGTGCGAAGCCCAGCAGACCAGCAGCCGTGCGATGCCTAGCAGCCCAGCAGCCGTGCGAAGCCTAGCAGCCCAGCAGCCGTGCGTGAAGCCTAGCAGGCCAGCAGCCGTGCGACGCCTTAGCAGGCTAGCAGCCGTGCGAAGCCTAGCAGGCCAGCAGCCGTGCGACGCCTAGCAGACCAGCAGCCGTGCGATGCCTAGCAGGCCAGCAGCCGTGCGAAGCCCAACAGACCAGCAGCGCGCGAAGCCTAGCAGGCCAGCAGTGCGTGAAGCCCAGTAAGCTAGCAGCTGTGCGAAGCCTTAGCAGACCAGTAGCCGTGCGAAGCCCAGCAGTCCAGCAGCCGTGCGAAGCCCAGCAGACCAGCAACCGTGCGATGCCTAGCAGGCCAGCAGCCGTGCGACGCCCAGCAGACCAGCAGCTGTGCGACGCCTAGCAGGCCAGCAGCCGTGCGACGCCTAGCAGGCCAGCAACCGTGCGATGCCTAGTAGGCCAGTAGCCGTGCGAAGCCTAGCAGGCCAGTAGCCGTGTGATGCCCAGCAGACCAGCAGCCGTGCGACGCCTAGCAGGCCAGTAGCTGTGTGAAGCCCAGCAGACCAGTAGCCGTGCGAAGCCTAGCAGGCCAGCAGCCGTGTGAAGCCCAGCTCAGTAGCCGTGCGAAGCCTAGCAGACCAGTAGCCTGGCGAAGCCTAGCAGCCCAGCAGCCGTGCGACGCCCAGCAGACCAGCAGCCGTGCGACGCCTAGCAGGCCAGCAGCCGTGCGACGCCTAGCAGGCCAGCAACCGTGCGACGCCTAGCAGGCCAGCAGCCGTGCGACGCCGGCAGACCAGCAGCCGTGCGAAGCCTAGCAGGCCAGCAGCCGTGCGACGCCCAGCAGACCAGCAGCCGTGCGACGCCTTAGCAGTTCAGCAGCCGTGCGAAGCCCAGCAGGCCAGCAGTCGCGCGACGCCTAGCAGGCCAGCAGTCGCGCGAAGCCTAGCAGGCCAGCAAATGTGCGACGCCCAGCAGACCAGCAGCCGTGCGAAGCCTAGCAGGCCAGCAGCCGTGCGAAGCCCAGCAGGCCAGCAGTCGCGCGACGCCCAGCAGGCCAGCAGCCGCGCGAAGCCCAGCAGGCCAGCAGTCGCGCGACGCCCAGCAGGATCCAGCAGCCGTGCGAAGCCTAGCAGGCCAGCAGTGCGCGACGCCCAGCAGATCCCAGCAGTCGCGCGACGCCCAGCGTCCAGCAGTCGTGCGAAGCCCAGCAGGTCAGCAAAATGCGCGACGCCCAGCAGGCCAGCAGCCGCGCGAAGCCCAGCAGGCCAGCAGTCGCGCGACGCCTAGCAGGCCAGCAGTCGCGCGAAGCCCAGCAGGCCAGCAGTCGCGCGACGCCCAGCCAGATCCAGCAGTCGCGCGACGCCCAGCAGGCCAGCAGCAAAAGCGAAGCCCAGCAGGCCAGCAGTCGCGCGACGCCCAGCCAGACCAGCAGCCGTGCGACGCCTAGCGTTCAGCAGCCGTGCGAAGCCTAGCAGGCCAGCAGTCGCGCGACGCCTAGCAGGCCAGCAGCCGTGCGAAGCCTAGCAGGCCAGCAGCCGCGCGACGCCCAGCCAGACCAGCAGTGTGCGAAGCCTAGCAGGCCAGCAGTGCGCGAAGCCCAGCAGGCCAGCAGCCGTGCGACGCCCAGCAGACCAGCAACCGTGCGAAGCCCAGCCAAGACCAGCAGCCGTGCGACGCCTGCAGCGACCAGCAGCCGTGCGAAGCCTAGCAGGCCAGCAGCCGTGCGACGCCTAGCAGGCCAGCAGCCCTGCGAAGCCTAGCAGGCCAGCAGTGCGCGAAGCCTAGCAGGCCAGCAGCCGTGCGACGCCCAGCAGACCAGCAGCCGTGCGACGCCTAGCAGGCCAGCAGCCGTGCGACGCCTAGCAGGCCAGCAGCCGTGCGACGCCTAGCAGGCCAGCAACCGTGCGACGCCCAGCAAGACCAGCAGCCGCGCGAAGCCTAGCAGTCCAGCAGCCGTGCGACGCCTCAGCAGACCAGCAGCCGTGCGACGCCTAGCAGGCCAGCAGCGTGCGACGCCTAGCAGGCCAGCAGCCGCGCGACGCCTAGCAGGCCAGCAGCCGTGCGAAGCCCAGTGCTCAGCAGTCGCGAAGCCCAGCAGACCAGTAGCCGTGCGATGCCTTTAAGCAGACCAGTAGCCGTGCGAAGCCCAGCAGACCAGCAGCCGTGCGACGCCTAGCAGGCCAGCAGCCGTGCGAAGCCTAATAGGCCAGCAGCCGTGCGACGCCGAGCAGAGCAGCGGCCGTGCGACGCCCAGCGCTCAGCAGCCGTGCGAAGCCTAGCAGCCTAGCAGCCGTGCGACGCCTAGCAGACCAGCAGCCGTGCGACGCCGAGCAGATCCAGTTGTGCGTGCGAAGCCTAGCAGCCCAGTAGCCGTGCGGAGGCTCAGCAGACCAGCAGCCGTGCGGACGCCGAGCAGCCCAGCAGCCGTGCGACGCCTAGCAGACCAGCAGCCGTGCGACGCCGAGCAGCCCAGCAGCCGTGCGGACGCCGAGCAGACCAGCGGCCGTGCGACGCCTAGCAGGCCAGCAGCCGTGCGACGCCCAGCAGACCAGCAGCCGTGCGATCGCCGAGCAGACCAGCTGCCGTGCGAGGCCTAGCAGACCAGTAGCCGTGCGAAGCCTAGCAGGCCAGCAGCCGTGCGACGCCTAGCAGGCCAGCAGCCGTGCGAAGCCCAGCAGGCCAGCAGTCGTGCGAAGCCTAGCAGGCCAGCAGCCGTGCGATGCCTTAGCAGACCAGCAGCCGCGCGACGCCTAGCAGGCCAGCAGTCGTGCGACGCCTAGCAGGCCAGCAGCCGCGCGATGCCTAGCAGGCCAGCAACCGTGCGACGCCTAGCAGATCCAGCAGTCGCGCGAAGCCTAGCAGGCCAGCAGCAAAAGTGCGACGCCCAGCAGATCCAGCAAATGCGCGACGCCTAGCAGGCCAGCAGCCGTGCGACGCCTAGCAGGCCAGCAGTCGCGTGACGCCTAGCAGGCCAGCAGCTGTGCGAAGCCCAGCGCTCAGCAGCCGTGCGAAGCCATAGCAGACCAGCAGCCGTGCGACGCCCAGCAGACCAGCAGCCGTGCGAAGCCCAGCAGACCAGTAGCCGTGCGACGCCTAGCAGGCCAGCAGCCGTGTGAAGCCTAACAGGTCAGCAGCCGTGCGACGCCGAGCAGAGCAGCGGCCGTGCGATCGCCTAGCGCTCAGCAGCCGTGCGAAGCCTAGCAGCCTAGCAGCCGTGCGACGCCCAGCAGACCAGTAGCCGTGCGACGCCGAGCAGACCAGTTGTTGTGCGAAGCCTAGCAGCCCAGTAGCCGTGCGTGAGGCCCAGCAGACCAGCAGCCGTGCGACGCCGAGCAGCCCAGTAGCCGTGCGACGCCCAGCAGACCAGCAGCCGTGCGACGCCGAGCAGCCCAGTAGCCGTGTGACGCCGAGCAGACCAGTGGCCGTGCGACGCCTAGCAGGCTAGTAGCCGTGCGACGCCTTTAGCAGACCAGTAGCCGTGTGACGCTGAGCAGACCAGTTGCCGTGTGAGGTTTAGCAGACCAGTAGCCGTGCGACGCTGAGTAGCCTAGTAGCTGTGTGACGTTTAGCAGACTAGTAGCTGTGTGACGTTGAGTAGCCTAGTAGCTGTGTGACGTTGAGCAGACTAGTGGCTGTGTGACGTTTAGTAGGCTAGTAGCTGTGTGAGGTTTAGCAGACTAGTAGCTGTGTGGCGTTGAGTAGCCTAGTAGCTGTGTGAGGTTTAGCAGACTAGTTGCTGTGTGAGGTTTAGTAGCCCAGTAGCTGTGTGACGTTGAGTAGCTTAGTAACTGTCTGATGTTTAGCAGGTTAGCTGTGACAACTCCTTTCTCTTGAACTCGCAATGTTTATTGGAAAAACCGTTATCGGAGGAATATTTGCCCATACATCTTGACAAACCTGTGTAGAGTTACTTGAAAATGTGTAGGTAAATATAAGAAACTTCATTGGGTACTTGAAAGTTATATGGTTGAATCCATAATTGATACCACAGTGTAGTTTTTGTACGAACATATTTGGATACCATAATTTAATATTTGTGTATGAACGTAACTGGATACCACAGTGTAGTTTCTGTGAGGGCATAATTGGATAAAACAATGATTTTGTATGGATATAATTGGATACAATGTACAGTGCATTGACTACAGTTAGATCTGCAGGAGTCATGTAGTTTTGACCGGATATCTTAGTACCAGATGTCATGTAGTTTTGATCGGATATCTTAGTACCAGATGTCATGTAGTTTTGACCGGATATCTTAGTACCAGATGTCATGTAGTTTTGATCGGATATCTTAGTACCAAATGTCATGTAGTTTTGACCGGATATCTTAGTACCAGATGTCATGTAGTTTTGATCGGATATCTTAGTACCAGATGTCATGTAGTTTTGATCGGATATCTTAGTACCAGATGTCATGTAGTTTTGATCGGATATCTTAGTACCAGATGTCATGTAGTTTTGACCGGATATCTGAGTACCAGATGTCAGGTAGTTTTGATCGGATATCTTAGTACCAGATGTCAGGTAGTTTTGATCGGATATCTTAGTACCAGATGTCATGTAGTTTTGACCGGATATCTAAGTACCAGATGTCATGTAGTTTTGACCGGATATCTTAGTACCAGATGTCATGTAGTTTTGATCGGATATCTTAGTACCAGATGTCATGTAGTTTTGACCGGATATCTTAGTACCAGATGTCATGTAGTTTTGATCGGATATCTTAGTACCAGATGTCATGTAGTTTTGACCGGATATCTTAGTACCAGATGTCATGTAGTTTTGATCGGATATCTTAGTACCAGATGTCATGTAGTTTTGATCGGATATCTTAGTACCAGATGTCATGTAGTTTTGACCGGATATCTTAGTACCAGATGTCATGTAGTTTTGATCGGATATCTTAGTACCAGATGTCATGTAGTTTTGACCGGATATCTTAGTACCAGATGTCATGTAGTTTTGATCGGATATCTTAGTACCAGATGTCATGTAGTTTTGATCGGATATCTTAGTACCAGATGTCATGTAGTTTTGACCGGATATATTAGTACATTCTTTCTTTTTACTTATTAGACATAAATGACATAATGTATTTCTGTCTTAATCAAAGAACAAATGAAACATGTAACTTTACTCGCTTTAAACGAATTTAACTTTTAAAACTAAGAATTTTAAAAAACTTTGCATAATTTAAACTTTAAAAAGTGTTGTTCACTTCACTAGTGCCAAAAGTAAACGTTACTGTCGTCAGTTTACGAACTCAGAACACTAAAATTCAAGGTTCTATACCCTGAATTGGGCACAGCTCTCGATGTGATTATGTTCTAAAAAACAAGCAAACAAACATAGTAGAAAAAATCATTCTATCTCCATGAGTATTATCCAATATCAGATAAATCTATTTGTCCAATATGTGGATTGCAACCTGTGATCTCCCATGTCTCTTTATATATATTTACAACAATGCTAATATTTATGGTATTTGTATAACATTGATTTTCATATGAATAAAGTGTGTGTGTTTTCTGTACAGTAAAGCTACAAAGGGTTATCTGCTCAGTCCACCGAAGGGAATCGTACCCCTGATTTTAGCGTTGTAAATCTGGAGACATACCGCTGTACTAGCGGGGGTCTTATATAAATAAAAATAATTTTTCTATTTCATATGATAGGAATCGTTTATAAATGCCTCAACCTTTAATATTCGTTGTTTTTATTACATATTTTTTTTGCTTTAGAGAAAAAACAAGTTCGATTATTTACTGTGTCCACTGCGGAGAATCCAACTCCTGATTCAGCGGTTATAAAAACATACAATTACCGATAACTCTCTAGGAAATTGTAAAATATATTAGGTTGTCCATAAAAAATTTGGGAATTCTCATGATGACATTTAGAAGCTGAATATTGAGTAACTTATTGTTGGTTGGTTGGTTCAATCCAACGTTTGTCGTTTACAAGGTGTTTTAATTGTCTACTGTTCCAGTTCTACTTAGAGTAAGTTTCGTAGTCCTCAAGACAGCATGGACAAGTAGGACTTTAGTTTGATTTTCCTCCCTCAAGACATCATGGACAAGTAGGACTTTAGTTTGATTTTCCTCCCTCAAGACATCATGGACAAGTAGGACTTTAGTTTGATTTTCCTCCCTCAAGACATCATGGACAAGTAGGACTTTAGTTTGATTTCCCTCCCTCAAGACATCATGGACAAGTGGGACTTTAGTTTGATTTTCCTCCCTCAAGACATCATGGACAAATAGGACTTTAGTTTGATTTTCCTCCCTCAAGACATCATGGACAAATAGGACTTTAGTTTGATTTTCCTCCCTCAAGACATCATGGACAAATAGGACTTTAGTTTGATTTTCCTCCCTCAAGACATCATGGACAAATAGGACTTTAGTTTGATTTTCCTCCCTCAAGACATCATGGACAAGTAGGACTTTACTCTGATTTTCCTCCTCAAGACAGCATGGACAAGTAGGACTTTAGTTTGATTTCCTCCCTCAAGACATCATGGACAAGTAGGACTTTAGTTTGATTTTCCTCCCTCAAGACATCATGGACAAATAGGACTTTAGTTTGATTTTCCTCCCTCAAGACATCATGGACAAATAGGACTTTAGTTTGATTTTCCTCCCTCAAGACATCATGGACAAGTAGGACTTTACTCTGATTTTCCTCCTCAAGACAGCATGGACAAGTAGGACTTTAGTTTGATTTCCTCCCTCAAGACATCATGGACAAGTAGGACTTTAGTTTGATTGACCTCTACGACTTCAAACTTGGACGAAACGTTACCAAAACCTCACAAAACATCAACCAGTCATTCGACCATAGATCTGGTACTAAACGTACAGTTCAGCGTTGGTTCCAAAGGTTTTGACATGAAGCTGAAATTCTTGAAGACCACAAAGGTCGTGGAACGAAGCCATCCTTAGACGAAGACACATTTATGGAAGCAGTTGAGTCAGACCCTCGCACAACAGTACGTGAGCTTGTAGAAAAGCTAGGCACGAGCAAATCAAACATTGCCAACCACCTGAGTGTGATTGGAAAGATGAAAAAGTTAGGTAAGTTGGTTCCACATGAGTTGACTGAAGATCAACAAAATTAGTGTCATAAGACCTGTCAAGAATGACGCTCAAAAAATTGAACGAATAAGGAATGAAGGTTCTGCCTCATCCATTCTATTCCTCTGACCTTTACCCAACAGATTTTCATTTCTTCAAGCACTTTGACTACTTTTTAACAATAACCAGGCAGCTGCAGAAAAAGATTTTAGGGAGTTCACTTACCATAGAAACTTTGATTTCTACAGCAGGGACATAAACAGCATCGTTACAAGTCTGTACAGCAGGGACATAAATAGCATCGTTACAAGTCTGTACAGCAGGGACATAAACAGCATCGTTGCATGTTTGTACAGCAGGGACATAAACAACGTCGTTACAAGTTTGTACAGCAGGGACATAAACAGCATCGTTACAAGTCTGTACAGCAGGGACATAAATAGCATCGTTACAAGTCTGTACAGCAGGGACATAAACAGCATCGTTGCATGTTTGTACAGCAGGGACATAAACAACGTCGTTACAAGTTTGTACAGCAGGGACATAAACAGCATCGTTACAAGTCTGTACAGCAGGGACATAAACAGCATCATTACAAGTTGGCAAAAGTGTGTTGAAACAAATGGTGCTTACTTTGATTAAAGCATGTTTAACAACACTGGTTTATACTTTTCCAAACTTTGCAGTTCAAAAACATTCATTTATTTCTGAACAAATTAACAGTACAGAGAACAAGTTGTACTTAATTTATTTATTATAATTATTTCTTTGTTTCTAATTGGTTAATGTAATAACTTTAAAACCACGGTATTTTTTTGAACTACTAGCAAATAATTTTGAAAGATAATAAACTTTACATTTAAAATATTTTATTGTATGTTCAGTGAAGCAAGAATTGAAAACAGAAACATCTGAAACAAGTGTTTAAGTAAATATTAGATATAGGAAGAACTTAATCAGAAAAAAAATATAAACAACGTGTTTAGAGACTAGATTAGGATTTATACAAAACAACGTGTTTAGAGACTAGATTAGGATTTATACAAAACAACACATTTAGAGATTAGATTAGGATTTATACAAAAGAACACGTTTAGAGACTAGATTAGGATTTATACAAAACAACACGTTTAGAGACTAGATTAGGATTTATACAAAACAACGTGTTTAGAGACTAGATTAGGATTTATCCAAAACAACACGTTTAGAGACTAGATTAGGATTTATACACAAACAACGTGTTTAGAGACTAGATTAGGATTTATACAAAACAACACGTTTAGAGATTAGATTAGGATTTATACAAAACAACACGTTTAGAGATTAGATTAGGATTTATACAAAACAACACGTTTAGAGACTAGATTAGGATTTATAAAAAACAACACGTTTAGAGACTAGATTAGGATTTATACAAAACAACACGTTTAGAGACTAGATTAGGATTTATACAAAACAACACGTTTAGAGATTAGATTAGGATTTATACAAAACAACACGTTTAGAGACTAGACTAGGATTTATACAAAACAACACGTTTAGAGACTAGATTAGGATTTATACAAAACAACACGTTTAGAGACTAGATTAGGATTTACACACAAACAACGTGTTTAGAGACTAGATTAGGATTTATACAAAACAACACGTTTAGAGATTAGATTAGGATTTATACAAAACAACACGTTTAGAGACTAGATTAGATTTATACAAAACAACACGTTTAGAGATTAGATTAGGATTTATACAAAACAACACGTTTAGAGACTAGATTAGATTTATACACAAAGAACACGTTTAGAGATTAGATTAGGATTTATACAAAACAACGTGTTTAGAGACTAGATTAGGATTTATACAAAACAACACGATTAGAGATTAGATTAGATTTATACAAAACACGTTTAGAGACTCGATTAGGATTTATACAAAACAACGTGTTTAGAGACTAGATTAGGATTTATACAACACAACACGTTTAGAGACTAGATTAGGATTTATACAAAACAACACGTTTAGAGATTAGATTAGGATTTATACAAAACAACACGTTTAGAGACTAGATTAGGATTTATACAAAACAACACGTTTAGAGACTAGATTAGGATTTATACAAAACAATACGTTTAGAGACTAGATTAGGATTTATACAAAACAATACGTTTAGAGATTAGATTAGGATTTATACACAAACAACGTGTTTAAAGACTAGATTAGGATTTATACACAAACAACGTGTTGAGAGACTAGATTAGGATTTATACACAAACAACTTGTTTAGAGACTAGATTAGGATTTATACAAAACAACACGTTTAGAGATTAGATTAGGATTTATACAAAACAACACGTTTAGAGATTAGATTAGGATTTATACAAAACAACACGTTTAGAGATTAGATTAGGATTTATACAAAACAACACGATTAGAGACTAGATTAGGATTTATAAAAACAACACGTTTAGAGACTAGATTAGGATTTATACAAAACAACGTGTTTAGAGACTAGATTAGGATTTATACAAAACAACACGTTTAGAGACTAGATTAGATTTATACAAAACAACACGTTTAGAGATTAGATTAGGATTTATACAAAACAACACGTTTAGAGACTAGACTAGGATTTATACAAAACAACACGTTTAGAGACTAGATTAGGATTTATACAAAACAACGTGTTTAGAGACTAGATTAGGATTTATACAAAACAACACGTTTAGAGATTAGATTAGGATTTATACAAAACAACACTTTTTGAGACTAGATTAGGATTTATACAAAACAACACGTTTAGAGACTAGATTAAGATTTATACACAAACAACGTGTTTAGAGACTAGATTAGGATTTATACAAAACAACGTGTTTAGAGACTAAATTAGGATTTATACACAAACAACACGTTTAGAGACTACATTAGGATTTATACAAAACAACACGTTTAGAGATTAGATTAGGATTTATACAAAACAACACGTTTAGAGACTAGATTAGGATTTATACAAAACAACGCGTTTAGAGATTAGATTAGGATTTATACAAAACAACACGTTTAGAGATTAGATTAGGATTTATACACAAACAACACGTTTAGAGACTAGATTAGGATTTATACAATTCAACACGTTTAGAGACTAGATTAGGATTTATACAAAACAACACGTTTAGAGACTAGATTAGGATTTATACAAAACACGTTTAGAGACTAGATTAGGATTTATACAACACAACACGTTTAGAGACTAGATTAGGATTTATACAAAACAATACGTTTATAGATTAGATTAGGATTTATACAAAACAACACTTTTTGAGACTAGATTAGGATTTATACAAAACAACACGTTTAGAGACTAGATTAGGATTTATACACAAACAACGTGTTTAGAGACTAGATTAGGATTTATACAAAACAACACGTTTAGAGATTAGATTAGGATTTATACAAAACAACACGTTTAGAGACTAGATTAGGATTTATACAAAACAACACGTTTAGAGATTAGATTAGGATTTATACAAAACAACACGTTTAGAGACTAGATTAGGATTTATACACAAAGAACACGTTTAGAGACTAGATTAGGATTTATACAAAACAACACGTTTAGAGACTAGATTAGGATTTATACAAAACAACACGATTAGAGATTAGATTAGGATTTATACAAAACACGTTTAGAGATTAGATTAGGATTTATACAAAACAACACGTTTAGAGATTAGATTAGGATTTATACAAAACAACGTGTTTAGAGACTAGATTAGGATTTATACAACACAACACGTTTAGAGATTAGATTAGGATTTATACAAAACAACACGTTTAGAGACTAGATTAGGATTTATACAAAACAATACGTTTAGAGACTAGATTAGGATTTATACAAAACAATACGTTTAGAGATTAGATTAGATTTATACAAAACAACGTGTTTAGAGACTAGATTAGATTTATACACAAACAACGTGTTGAGAGACTACATTAGGATTTATACAAAACAACACGTTTAGAGATTAGATTAGGATTTATACAAAACAACACGTTTAGAGACTAGAATAGGATTTATACAAAACAACACGTTTAGAGATTAGATTAGGATTTATACAAAACAACACGTTTAGAGACTAGACTAGGATTTATACAAAACAACACGTTTAGAGACTAGATTAGGATTTATACAAAACAACACGTTTAGAGACTAGATTAGGATTTACACACAAACAACGTGTTTAGAGACTAGATTAGGATTTATACAAAACAACACGTTTAGAGATTAGATTAGGATTTATACAAAACAACACGTTTAGAGACTAGATTAGGATTTATACAAAACAACACGTTTAGAGATTAGATTAGGATTTATACAAAACAACACGTTTAGAGACTAGATTAGGATTTATACACAAAGAACACGTTTAGAGATTAGATTAGGATTTATACAAAACAACGTGTTTAGAGACTAGATTAGGATTTATACAAAACAACACGATTAGAGATTAGATTAGGATTTATACAAAACACGTTTAGAGACTCGATTAGGATTTATACAAAACAACGTGTTTAGAGACTAGATTAGGATTTATACAACACAACACGTTTAGAGACTAGATTAGGATTTATACAAAACAACACGTTTAGAGATTAGATTAGGATTTATACAAAACAACACGTTTAGAGACTAGATTAGGATTTATACAAAACAACACGTTTAGAGACTAGATTAGGATTTATACAAAACAATACGTTTAGAGACTAGATTAGGATTTATACAAAACAATACGTTTAGAGATTAGATTAGGATTTATACACAAACAACGTGTTTAAAGACTAGATTAGGATTTATACACAAACAACGTGTTGAGAGACTAGATTAGGATTTATACACAAACAACTTGTTTAGAGACTAGATTAGGATTTATACAAAACAACACGTTTAGAGATTAGATTAGGATTTATACAAAACAACACGTTTAGAGATTAGATTAGGATTTATACAAAACAACACGTTTAGAGATTAGATTAGGATTTATACAAAACAACACGATTAGAGACTAGATTAGGATTTATAAAAACAACACGTTTAGAGACTAGATTAGGATTTATACAAAACAACGTGTTTAGAGACTAGATTAGGATTTATACAAAACAACACGTTTAGAGACTAGATTAGGATTTATACAAAACAACACGTTTAGAGATTAGATTAGGATTTATACAAAACAACACGTTTAGAGACTAGACTAGGATTTATACAAAACAACACGTTTAGAGACTAGATTAGGATTTATACAAAACAACGTGTTTAGAGACTAGATTAGGATTTATACAAAACAACACGTTTAGAGATTAGATTAGGATTTATACAAAACAACACTTTTTGAGACTAGATTAGGATTTATACAAAACAACACGTTTAGAGACTAGATTAAGATTTATACACAAACAACGTGTTTAGAGACTAGATTAGGATTTATACAAAACAACGTGTTTAGAGACTAAATTAGGATTTATACACAAACAACACGTTTAGAGACTACATTAGGATTTATACAAAACAACACGTTTAGAGATTAGATTAGGATTTATACAAAACAACACGTTTAGAGACTAGATTAGGATTTATACAAAACAACGCGTTTAGAGATTAGATTAGGATTTATACAAAACAACACGTTTAGAGATTAGATTAGGATTTATACACAAACAACACGTTTAGAGACTAGATTAGGATTTATACAATTCAACACGTTTAGAGACTAGATTAGGATTTATACAAAACAACACGTTTAGAGACTAGATTAGGATTTATACAAAACACGTTTAGAGACTAGATTAGGATTTATACAACACAACACGTTTAGAGACTAGATTAGGATTTATACAAAACAATACGTTTATAGATTAGATTAGGATTTATACAAAACAACACTTTTTGAGACTAGATTAGGATTTATACAAAACAACACGTTTAGAGACTAGATTAGGATTTATACACAAACAACGTGTTTAGAGACTAGATTAGGATTTATACAAAACAACACGTTTAGAGATTAGATTAGGATTTATACAAAACAACACGTTTAGAGACTAGATTAGGATTTATACAAAACAACACGTTTAGAGATTAGATTAGGATTTATACAAAACAACACGTTTAGAGACTAGATTAGGATTTATACACAAAGAACACGTTTAGAGACTAGATTAGGATTTATACAAAACAACACGTTTAGAGACTAGATTAGGATTTATACAAAACAACACGATTAGAGATTAGATTAGGATTTATACAAAACACGTTTAGAGATTAGATTAGGATTTATACAAAACAACACGTTTAGAGATTAGATTAGGATTTATACAAAACAACGTGTTTAGAGACTAGATTAGGATTTATACAACACAACACGTTTAGAGATTAGATTAGGATTTATACAAAACAACACGTTTAGAGACTAGATTAGGATTTATACAAAACAATACGTTTAGAGACTAGATTAGGATTTATACAAAACAATACGTTTAGAGATTAGATTAGGATTTATACAAAACAACGTGTTTAGAGACTAGATTAGGATTTATACACAAACAACGTGTTGAGAGACTACATTAGGATTTATACAAAACAACACGTTTAGAGATTAGATTAGGATTTATACAAAACAACACGTTTAGAGACTAGAATAGGATTTATACAAAACAACGTGTTTAGAGATTAGATTAGGATTTATACACAAACAACACGTTCAGAGACTAGATTAGGATTTATACAAAACAACACGTTTAGAGACTAGATTAGGATTTATACAAAACAATACGTTTATAGATTAGATTAGGATTTATACAAAACAACACTTTTTGAGACTAGATTAGGATTTATACAAAACAACACGTTTAGAGACTAGATTAGGATTTATACACAAACAACGTGTTTAGAGACTAGATTAGGATTTATACAAAACAACACGTTTAGAGATTAGATTAGGATTTATACAAAACAACACGTTTAGAGACTAGATTAGGATTTATACAAAACAACACGTTTAGAGATTAGATTAGGATTTATACAAAACAACACGTTTAGAGACTAGATTAGGATTTATACACAAAGAACACGTTCAGAGATTAGATTAGGATTTATACAAAACAACGTGTTTAGAGACTAGATTAGGATTTATACAAAACAACACGATTAGAGATTAGATTAGGATTTATACAAAACACGTTTAGAGACTCGATTAGGATTTATACAAAACAACGTGTTTAGAGACTAGATTAGGATTTATACAACACAACACGTTTAGAGACTAGATTAGGATTTATACAAAACAACACGTTTAGAGACTAGATTAGGATTTATACAAAACAACACGTTTAGAGACCAGATTAGGATTTATACAAAACAATACGTTTAGAGACTAGATTAGGATTTATACAAAACAATACGTTTAGAGATTAGATTAGGATTTATACACAAACAACGTGTTTAAAGACTAGATTAGGAGTTATACACAAACAACGTGTTGAGAGACTAGATTAGGATTTATACACAAACAACGTGTTTAGAGACTAGATTAGGATTTATAAAAAACAACACGTTTAGAGACTAGAATAGGATTTATACAAAACAACGTGTTTAGAGATTAGATTATGATTTATACAAAACAACACGTTTAGAGATTAGATTAGGATTTATACAAAACAACACGTTTAGAGATTAGATTAGGATTTATACAAAACAACACGATTAGAGACTAGATTAGGATTTATAAAAAACAACACGTTTAGAGACTAGATTAGGATTTATACAAAACAACGTGTTTAGAGACTAGATTAGGATTTATACAAAACAACGTGTTTAGAGATTAGATTAGGATTTATACAAAACAACACGTTTAGAGATTAGATTAGGATTTATACAAAACAACACGATTAGAGACTAGATTAGGATTTATACAAAACAACACGTTTAGAGACTAGATTAGGATTTATACAAAACATCGTGTTTAGAGACTAGATTAGGATTTATACAAAACAACACGTTTAGAGACTAGATTAGGATTTATACAAAACAACACGTTTAGAGACTAGATTAGGATTTATACAAAACAACGTGTTTAGAGACTAGATTAAGATTTATACAAAACAACACGTTTAGAGATTAGATTAGGATTTATACAAAACAACGTGTTTAGAGACTACATTAGGATTTATACAAAACAACACGTTTAGAGATTAGATTAGGATTTATACAAAACAACACGTTTAGAGACTAGATTAGGATTTATACAAAACAACGCGTTTAGAGATTAGATTAGGATTTATACAAAACAACACGTTTAGAGATTAGATTAGGATTTATACACAAACAACACGTTTAGAGACTAGATTAGGATTTGTACAAAACAACACGTTTAGAGATTAGATTAGATTTATACAAAACAACACGTTTAGAGACTAGATTAGGATTTATACAAAACACGTTTAGAGACTAGATTAGGATTTATACAACACAACACGTTTAGAGACTAGATTAGGATTTATACAAAACAACACGTTTATAGATTAGATTAGGATTTATACAAAACAACACTTTTTGAGACTAGATTAGGATTTATACAAAACAACACGTTTAGAGACTAGATTAGGATTTATACACAAACAACACGTTTAGAGACTAGATTAGGATTTATACAAAACAACACGTTTAGAGACTAGATTAGGATTTATACAAAACAACACGTTTAGAGACTAGATTAGGATTTATACAAAACAACACGTTTAGAGATTAGATTAGGATTTATACAAAACAACACGTTTAGAGACTAGATTAGGATTTATACAAAACAACGCGTTTAGAGATTAGATTAGGATTTATACAAAACAACACGTTTAGAGATTAGATTAGATTTATACACAAACAACACGTTTAGAG
Source organism: Tachypleus tridentatus (assembly GCF_004210375.1). NCBI lineage: Eukaryota > Metazoa > Arthropoda > Merostomata > Xiphosura > Limulidae > Tachypleus > Tachypleus tridentatus. The sequence continues at coordinate 43,884,874 of NC_134827.1, read as the reverse complement.
ACTAGATTAGGATTTGTACAAAACAACACGTTTAGAGATTAGATTAGGATTTATACAAAACAACACGTTTAGAGACTAGATTAGGATTTATACAAAACACGTTTAGAGACTAGATTAGGATTTATACAACACAACACGTTTAGAGACTAGATTAGGATTTATACAAAACAACACGTTTATAGATTAGATTAGGATTTATACAAAACAACACTTTTTGAGACTAGATTAGGATTTATACAAAACAACACGTTTAGAGACTAGATTAGGATTTATACACAAACAACACGTTTAGAGACTAGATTAGGATTTATACAAAACAACACGTTTAGAGACTAGATTAGGATTTATACAAAACAACACGTTTAGAGACTAGATTAGGATTTATACAAAACAACACGTTTAGAGACTAGATTAGGATTTATACAAAACAACACGTTTAGAGACTAGATTAGGATTTATACAAAACAACACGTTTAGAGCCTAGATTAGGATTTATACAAAACAACACGTTTAGAGACTAGATTAGATTTATACAAAACAACGTGTTTAGAGACTAGATTAGATTTATACAAAACAACACGATTAGAGATTAGATTAGGATTTATACAGAACAACACGTTTATAGATTAGATTAGGATTTATACAAAACAACACGTTTAGAGACTAGATTAGATTTATACAAAACAACGTGTTTAGAGACTAGATTAGGATTTATACACCAACAACACGTTTAGAGACTAGATTAGGATTTATACAAAACAACACGTTTAGAGACTAGATTAGGATTTATACAAAACAACACGTTTAGAGCCTAGGTTAGGATTTATACAAAACAACACGTTTAGAGACTAGATTAGGATTTATACAAAACAATACGTTTAGAGACTAGATTAGGATTTATACAAAACAACACGATTAGAGATTAGATTAGGATTTATACAAAACAACACGTTTAGAGATTAGATTAGGATTTATACAAAACAACACGTTTAGAGACTAGATTAGGATTTATACAAAACAACACGTTTAGAGACTAGATTAGGATTTATACAAAACAACGTGTTTAGAGACTAGATTAGGATTTATACACAAACAACACGTTTAGAGACTAGATTAGGATTTATACAAAACAACACGTTTAGAGATTAGATTAGGATTTATACAAAACAACACGTTTAGAGACTAGATTAGGATTTATACAAAACAACGCGTTTAGAGATTAGATTAGGATTTATACAAAACAACACGTTTAGAGATTAGATTAGGATTTATACACAAACAACACGTTTAGAGACTAGATTAGGATTTGTACAAAACAACACGTTTAGAGATTAGATTAGGATTTATACAAAACAACACGTTTAGAGACTAGATTAGGATTTATACAAAACACGTTTAGAGACTAGATTAGGATTTATACAACACAACACGTTTAGAGACTAGATTAGGATTTATACAAAACAACACGTTTATAGATTAGATTAGGATTTATACAAAACAACACTTTTTGAGACTAGATTAGGATTTATACAAAACAACACGTTTAGAGACTAGATTAGGATTTATACACAAACAACACGTTTAGAGACTAGATTAGGATTTATACAAAACAACACGTTTAGAGACTAGATTAGGATTTATACAAAACAACACGTTTAGAGACTAGATTAGGATTTATACAAAACAACACGTTTAGAGACTAGATTAGGATTTATACAAAACAACACGTTTAGAGACTAGATTAGGATTTATACAAAACAACACGTTTAGAGCCTAGATTAGGATTTATACAAAACAACACGTTTAGAGACTAGATTAGGATTTATACAAAACAACGTGTTTAGAGACTAGATTAGGATTTATACAAAACAACACGATTAGAGATTAGATTAGGATTTATACAGAACAACACGTTTATAGATTAGATTAGGATTTATACAAAACAACACGTTTAGAGACTAGATTAGGATTTATACACAAACAACGTGTTTAGAGACTAGATTAGGATTTATACACCAACAACACGTTTAGAGACTAGATTAGGATTTATACAAAACAACACGTTTAGAGACTAGATTAGGATTTATACAAAACAACACTTTTTGAGACTAGATTAGGATTTATACAAAACAACACGTTTAGAGACTAGATTAGGATTTATACACAAACAACACGTTTAGAGACTAGATTAGGATTTATACAAAACAACACGTTTAGAGACTAGATTAGGATTTATACAAAACAACACGTTTAGAGACTAGATTAGGATTTATACAAAACAACACGTTTAGAGACTAGATTAGGATTTATACAAAACAACACGTTTAGAGACTAGATTAGGATTTATACAAAACAACACGTTTAGAGCCTAGATTAGGATTTATACAAAACAACACGTTTAGAGACTAGATTAGGATTTATACAAAACAACGTGTTTAGAGACTAGATTAGGATTTATACAAAACAACACGATTAGAGATTAGATTAGGATTTATACAGAACAACACGTTTATAGATTAGATTAGGATTTATACAAAACAACACGTTTAGAGACTAGATTAGGATTTATACACAAACAACGTGTTTAGAGACTAGATTAGGATTTATACACCAACAACACGTTTAGAGACTAGATTAGGATTTATACAAAACAACACGTTTAGAGACTAGATTAGGATTTATACAAAACAACACGTTTAGAGCCTAGGTTAGGATTTATACAAAACAACACGTTTAGAGACTAGATTAGGATTTATACAAAACAATACGTTTAGAGACTAGATTAGGATTTATACAAAACAACACGATTAGAGATTAGATTAGGATTTATACAAAACAACACGTTTAGAGATTAGATTAGGATTTATACAAAACAACACGTTTAGAGACTAGATTAGGATTTATACAAAACAACACGTTTAGAGACTAGATTAGGATTTATACACAAACAACACGTTTAGAGACTAGATTAGGATTAATAGCTAGACAACGTGTTTAGAGACTAGATTAGGATTAATACCTAGACAACGTGTTTAGAGACTAGATTAGGATTTATACCTAGACAACTTGTTTAGAGTCTAAATTATGATCTATACCTAGACAATGTGTTTAGAATCTAGACTAGAATTTATATCTGGACAACGTGTTCACTTTATTCTCACGTGTGTATAAACATATTATACCATTAGTATGTTTGTATATAAGCATTTTGAATGTTTAGAGATTAGTATAAGCTTCTTCATGACGTTGGCCATATACTAGCCATTAAGGGCCCACCGTAATATGTACGAAAAATTATTGCATCAGATTTATTCATCCAAACCTTTAGGAACGTCCATGGTTTTATACCAAACTCTATAACTCACGCTAATATGGCGGTCCAGAAGGTGGGTGAGGTGGGGTGATTGAATTTTGTGGTGTTGTGGAATACTTTTCTTTTAGAGGGATTGGGTGGCTGAGACGGTAGAAAATCCTGATTTGTGTGTCTCTTTGTTTGACATAGCGTCTGTACGACCACCGTGTCTTGCGTCGGATTTGTCGCATTGGTCGTTTGCCTCACGCAACTCCACCCTCCGGCCACTGGACCTCACACGTGGTCTCTCGTAGCGACAATTCGCAAGGACGGCCCCTACTTAACTAACATTAAAAACCCACCCTGTCGACGTGAGAAAACTTATGTGATCCTAGTTAAAACTAATTCCGAGAACTAAAATTTCAGTCGAAATTATTATAAAAGACACGAACAAAATACGGTTATTATTTATTGGTAAAGTCCTTAAACAAGAAAGAAGAAAATAAAACACCATATATTAAGAAAATTAGCTTTTCTTATTGTTATTCACAAATATAATATAATATAATATAATATAATATAATATAATATAATATAATATAATATAATATAATATAATATAATATAATATAATATAATATAATATAATATAATATAACCTAACATGTTATATTATATAATATAATTATATAATTACTAGTTCTCGGAATTAGTAATGTAATGTAATATAATATAATATAATATAATATAATATAATATAATATAATATAATATAATACAATACAATACAATACAATACAATACAATACAATACAATACAATACAATACAATACAATATAATATAATATAATGCAATACAATACAATATAATATAATGTAATATCATATCACTGGTCATCTTTATTTGTATTGTTATTCAACTCCAAAAGTTCTGATTGGTTCATTTGATCACCTGCACAGTTCTATATAAATATATTACAAAACATTGTTTTATCAGAATAAGCCGTACATTTGCATCATATAATAATTGTATATGATCCGTCAAAAAATGAAGGGTTGTGTTCCCCGAGGGGCCTTGCACTTACTTCAGTGGACCTAGTTTATCAAATTTCCACGTTCATCATAAAAGAGAAAGAATCACATACTCAGAAAATATATATTTTTCAAGCGCATCCAAACCATCAACACGAATGATGAAATTTATATTAGCAATGAGTTATGAGCGTTATGCACCCAAAAACACAAAGAAACACAAAACATTAATAATAAATAAATTAATAATAAACTGAAATTAAAATCATTATACAATTAATATTAATGAGTGTTACACGCATTACTGGATTTTGCATATAAAAATTTTAATCAACATAAATAAGGTCATAAAGCTGGTGATTTTTATATAAATATATTTTTAATGTTCAGTTTATTCTCCAGATTATTATCATCTCACAAATCCATCGATATTAGATACATATTATAACCTTTTTATTTTATAATTACAGTTTAAATACCAACGAAAAGTGAAGCACCGGTAATAAATAGGCCTAAAGTTTATGATAAAAATTCTCAAAGTTTAATATTGAAAGGTTATTTCAAATAACATCAGTTTTTAAAACCAATAAGTTAGGGAGAAAGAAAGACAAAATATTTAAACCAAAAACGTAACAATAAAACAGGGAAGTCTCTCTGGACACCTAATAAAAACATAAGAATTATGGTCACTAACCTCCGACTTATATGTTTTTAAAACTGCCCAAGGACTTTGAAATGTCCAGCTAAATATACGTTTAAATGAAAAAGTAAAGCGATCTTCAGCTTGTCCTCGTGCACGTTAGAAGTTTTTGATTTTATATAGATGCTTAAGACAACAACATTAAGTTGTAGTTTTGTTGCTTGACTATACGGGCGAACTAGGCCTTTACACAACACAACTATACGTATTAGAACGTTTGTCGTATAGCAGGTTTATCGTAGGCCTAATTATACAAAGCTGGCCGTTCATAAATTGATTGTCAAGTTTGTTGCAGACACTTTACTTTTAAACATTAGGTCAAATTCTTTCAGCCATGTTTATTTACCTGGTTTTCATATCAAGCCATCTTCTATCCTTTTTCACAACTAATGAAATAATAAACACAGTATAACATTAGCTTTGTAGACGTCATCAAGTGGTAAATGTTACTTTTAAGTTCTTTAAAACCAAACAACGAATCTGACTGCTACTTTTTAATGCACCAACAGCTGAAATTGTGAAACGTATTCAACGTCTCGAACCTTGGATCCTCAGCTGGATTCGCTACTTATTGATTTTAGTGTGTTTTTTTAGAAGAATACCGACACTAGTTTTCTAACCAATCAACAACTGTCTCAACGAACTGATCACGTGACACAACACTCACGCGTGTTGTGGTAAACTAATGAGACACCTTGGACCTCCATAATAAGAGTTCAGGCCAATGGTACCCAATTACATAATGTACATCACTTGAATCATATATTTTGATTTTACTTTGAACTCTAAGGTCAAACCGAATAGAATAATTCGTGTGAATATTTTTATTGGAAATTTAATCTCTGTTCACGTGGCTATATAGCAAGTCAAAATTCTGCATCGAATCTAGAGCACGATAAATTTAGATGTTCGTTATTTTCAACTTGAACGACACCTTATACGACCTATTGGATAAACGGCCACATCAAATGTCACATGGTTCACACCGAGTCGCTACCAACAGAAATTTAGAACTGCTGGCCAGAGAGATAGTTCAACTAGTCTCCAGGATGCAATGATTACCTAGTTATTAATCGAATAGCTGGATTGACTGCTACAGTTATTACGCTTTCCACAACTGAAATGCCGAAATTTGTTCAGCAGCGTATTTTAACTCGAACGTTAGTTTCTAACCCGTAAGTTTCCTACACTGTACGTGGTTTCACGAAATGTCCATCTTTTCGTATGATATATCCTTCTACTGACACTGCTTGACGTAAACGTAGTTTTCGTAAATTAATCGTAGCTTCGTTGTGATTGACGTGAGTTTGTTTTCACTGTGGTTCAAACAAACACCGTTTGTTAACTAACGGTATAACTGATTTTAATTCAGTTCAATATGACTGACGTTATATATAAAAAGTGAATACCTGAGAAATAAGTTACAGATTTAAATGGTTTGGTACAAACGTATTTGTGATTAATCCATCGATATATGTATATCAATCATGTAATCAAGGAAAACTCGTCCGATCTCATTTAATAATCGTCCGTATTTAAAAGAGGAATATAGTTATTCTTATTAGCTGTTCACAAAGCTAACTGCATTATGGTTGGATGTACTGAAAGCAAACTGGATTGTGATCGGTTGTACAAAAGTAAGCTGTATTATGATTGGTTGTATACAAAGTAACCTGCACTATGATTGGTTGTACGTAATGTAAGTAGAGAATTAAAGATATGAGTTAAGAATAAATTTTATACGTGAAAAATATACTCATCTCTAAACCGAGAGAGGGAACCATCAGTCATTTTCTTTCCGATTTTAGAAAGCAATTATCTTTTGTAACCTTCGGCTTTCAGCATGGTGTCTAATTTCGCCTCCACATGTTTGAGACAATATTTTTTTATTAATAAATGAGTCAGAACAAAAAGAACGTTTAATTCACAAGGAAGAAAGCAGATGACAATGAAATGTAAAATAACCACGGGTGTAACCATGTTAACAACAGTTACGTATAGAAGTAGGTTTAACTAACTAGCAAGAGCAATCTATTAATCTATAAAAATGGTACAAAAACAAATAAAAAACCGGTTGTACAATTCTAATCTGACGGCAGCCTCTAACCACAAGCCTCTGACGACCGACTCACAGTATCTGTCTCTTCATGGGCATGGTTATGATTTTTATTGACACAATTTTATATATATATCAACTGTTATCTGGTCGTGATAAAGCAGGAGTCTTTCAGGCAAATTCCAGATGAGTGAGCAGGATCAGACTGGACTGTATCGATGTTATCGTCACCCGATGTGCTTTTGTTCAAGTGATTACATTACGACAATTTATGAGAGCTGTTAGGTCATTTGGAAACCTGTCGGCTCCAAGAAGTCGTTGTGGACAGGCAAAAAATGAGGACCGCGTGGGATGATGGGAATTTATGTTTCTGCTACTGCATATCCAGGACGTAGGTGTATCGAAATACACTGCATCTGTACAGCTCATGAAAGACGTAGGTGTATCGAAATACACTGCACCTGTACAGCTCACGAAGGACGTAGGTGTATCGAAATACACTGCACCTGTACAGCTCACGAAGGACGTAGGTGTATCGAAATACACTGCATCTGTACAGCTCACGAAGGACGTAGGTGTATCGAAATACACTGCACCTGTACAGCTCAGGAAGGACGTAGGTGTATCGAAATACACTGCATCTGTACAGCTCACGAAGGACGTAGGTGTATCGAAATACACTGCATCTGTACAGCTCACGAAGGACGTAGGTGTATCGAAATACACTGCACCTGTACAGCTCATGAAGGACGTAGGTGTATCGAAATACACTGCATCTGTACAGCTCACGAAGGACGTAGGTGTATCGAAATACACTGCATCTGTACAGCTCACGAAGGACGTAGGTGTATCGAAATACACTGCACCTGTACAGCTCATGAAGGACGTAGGTGTATCGAAATACACTGCATCTGTACAGCTCACGAAGGACGTAGGTGTATCGAAATACACTGCATCTGTACAGCTCACGAAGGACGTAGGTGTATCGAAATACACTGCATCTGTACAGCTCACGAAGGACGTAGGTGTATCGAAATACACTGCACCTGTACAGCTCATGAAAAGGATTTTCTGTATTCCTCACATGTCGACTAATAAAGTGAATTTATTTCCCTTTCTAAAGGTCTTTCAACATTCTTTGTGGTATTAGTGATCGGAGAGAATTTCATTTGAAAACCTGGTGGTGGGCTAAAATATATATATTCTTCGGGAAGGACACGTGATGACGTTTAAATCTATTTGTCTCTCTCACACACATACACAACACCTGTACTAATTTTGGTTTCATGCACTATATGGAAGACAGTTGGTTAACACTACTACTACCGACACTACTGATGAAATAGTGGGAATTTCGCCGTCAGAAGCTCAGTTTACTACAACGGGACACGAACCATCGACTCACAGATTTGTAGTTCAGCATGAAACCACTAGACTGTGCTTTTCTAAATTCTTTAGTATCTTACAGAAATCAGTTAAATGTTTGTTTTGGTTCATTTCTGAATGATAACAAAAACAGGGACAGCAAACAGATCTATAGATCCCGTCTGAAGGCAGACCGTTTAATAAGGGAACTACTTTTACCTCAATTACATGTAAAATGTTTAATAATTCCAGTATATTAACATCTTGAAGTTATCTGACGTTTCAATAACACCAAAACGCTCAATGGTTACTTGGTAACAATTAAAGTGCGAGATACAAGGAGTGATAAAAAATGATATATAATGCGTCCTACGTGTCCGAATGAGTTTGAGTTTCGATTGTCTTGTATCATCCAGATCTCAGTATTACATCCAGTCATTTCCGGTTCTCTAGATTTGAGGATAACATAGTTCCCAAACAACCGGAGTTTTAAGATAACTTGTTCTTATACAAACAATATGTTTCCTTTTACAATCTTCTAAATATTTATATTACGACTCGAAACCAGAGGTTCGTTAAAAATAACATTTAACTTCAATATCTTCTCTCCCACAGGTCTCTGTCCAATAATATTTTGGTTTAATATCATGAGCTGATCAGTTGAACTGGAAGATGGAAGGCAAAAAAACTGTGATTACATGTACGTCATAACACGTACGGAAGAAACACTTGTGCATCCACGGTTAACTTGTTTTTATGACGGTTTTACGTCTAAAGGTTTTCCAATATTTCTCTGGCTTTTGAAGTTAAACCTTGTTCTCTGTTGAGTGTTTCACTTTTAACAGCTGTGAATTACGCAGGGATAGAACTCCAAATTATTCCAATCTAGACCCCAAGCTTACTGCTTAGCCTCTAAGTATAAAGCTACTGTACATCGCTGAAAGTCGAACATAGAATTTTAGCATTAAACTTGCGTAAAGATATCTCTGGCTAACCAGGTAGGGACTGCAAAATTAGTAAACTTATATCTGGCTCACCGGGTAGGGAATACAACATCAGTAAAGTTATCTCTGGCTAACCTGCAACATTAGTTAGGTTATCTTTGACTCACCTGGTAGGTACTACAAAATTAGTAAGTTTTCTCTAGCTCACCGGGTAGGGACTGCAACATTAGTAAAGTTGTCTGTGGCTCACCGGGTAGGGACTGCAACATTAGTAAAGTTGTCTGTGGCTCACCGGGTAGGAACTGCAACATTAGTAAAGTTGTCTGTGGCTCACCGGGTAGGGACTGTATCATTAGTAAAGTTATCTCTGGCTCACCGGGTAGGGACTGTATCACTAGTAAAGTTATCTCTGGCTCACCGGGTAGGGACTGTGTCACTAGTAAAGTTATCTCTGGCTCACCGGGTAGGGACTGTATCACTAATTTCGGTGTAATTTAAACTTTAATATGTTTAATGACCTTGTAAAAGTGTATGCGTGTTTTCTTTCAGGAAAGTCACGTTGGACTCTCTGCTGAGTCCACCGAACCCCTTATTTTGACCTTGTAAAAGTGTATACGTGTTTTCTTTTAGGAAAGCCACTTTGGACTCTCTGCTGAGTCCACCGAACCCCTTATTTTGACCTTGTAAAAGTGTATGCGTGTTTTCTTTCAGGAAAGCTACGTTGGACTCTCTGCTGAGTCCACCGAACCCCTTATTTTGACCTTGTAAAAGTGTATGCGTGTTTTCTTTCAGTAAACCCACGTTGGACTATCTGCTGAGTCCACCGAACCCCTTATTTTGACCTTGTAAACTTATTGCTTTACTAGCGGAAAACACGAGTATAAAACAGCTCGTGTTTTGTGAATTAATTACATTCATTATTCTTCTTGAACAATTCCTATTTACATGAAAGATTGTTCGTTTGTTTTGAATTTCGAGCAAAGCTACACGAGGTCCATCTTAAGCCGTAATTTAGCAGTGTAAGGCTAGAGGAAAGGTAGCATCACCACCCACCGCCAGCTCTTGGGCTACTCTTTGACCGTAATATTATAATGCCCTTACGGCTGAAAGGGCGAGCATGTTTGGTGTGACAGAGATTCGAACCCCAGACTTACATGAAAGAAGGAAGATTGAAACCTTAAATAGTCAAAATGTGTAACTTCAAAGTTACAGTAAAAACTCTTATAATAATTTATTAGAATTTCATAAACACTAAAGACTCTCCTAGACGGCTCACTAGTAAGTATGTGGGCTATTAACGAATAGTCTATTGATATGTAAATACGGCTCGTTTAGGTTGAGAAAATATGTTACGTAGAGCCGTTTTCACAAATATATTTCTCTACAAGTGGGTTTTCTCGACATCACTGCACAGTCCATTTGATTGTTTTGCGCTTAACTACACAAAGAAACAGTTACAATTTCACATAATAATAACATACAATGGAATGAATTTTCTAGATTTGTACAGAGGAGGCTGAGAAAAGAAAAACAAATTAAAAAGGAACCATCGAGTAGAAAAGTAAAGATTGTTTTCAAAACGAGGAGATTTTTCGACCCCCAAAACTAAAAATATACACGTTGCGCCATCTCTCGCTCTTTTTGTAAACTAGATATATGTGAAATACTGGTTAATACCTTAACTTTCCGTTAATAATTTTAAAGAGTATAACACGTATTCACTTTAAATATAATAAAGGGAAAACACGAGATGGTTATAATGAAAAAATCACCTTTCTGGACGACACTTGTTCTTTAGTCATGGCTCTTGAAAACATGTATTGTATATTTCATCCTCAATGTTTGACCCCAACACAAAGTAACAAATCATTATATTATTAATGAAAAGCTACTTTACCCACTCTTCATAATATTACTTCTCTAGATATAATAGTAAAAGTTACCATACAGTTAATAAATAGACATTTCGTCCGCTTTTATGCATGGTTGTTCTCTAGACATCAGAGTGAAGGTAAACAACAAACTCATTTGCAACGAGAAATGTTTTATTCGATTCTGTGATTGAATGACAGCTTTCAAGGGGTGACCGAATCTGAGGGATGGCCGCTTAGAGGGGTTCCACTGTAGTTGTATAAATAGCTGATGCTAAAATGATGGCATAATTAGTTCTATAAACAAATATTGGTAGCCAACAGGATAGATAGTATTGTCAATAGTATATTGTAAAATATGGCATACAAAGTTCTATAAACAGTGCATGTTAGATATTGGTATTAATCATTTCTCTTATTGTTTATCCTTTTGCAGAAACAGTTAACCAATGGATATTTCACCAACATCAACTAATGTTCAACTTTCGATGGAACAGCGACCAGTTTCAAACCTTATACCTATTAACTCTGGGTTTTGATACCAATAGTGATCAAACCACAGACAAAAGAACAAACAGATGATTCATATTTACTATCTAGGCATCACAGGAGATGCTTAAACAGTTACTGAACAGATATTTTAACGGTCTGTTTGTTCTCTAAATATAACAGTAGAAAGTTAAACATATACTGAACATATGTTTAATCAGTTTGTTTGTTCTCTAGATATTACAGTAGAAAGTTAAACAGATAGTGAATATACATATCATGAGTTCCTTTGTTTTCTAAACATAACAGTAGAAAGTTAAACATAAAGTGAACAGATGTTTCATCAATTTCTTTGTCCTCTAAATATAACAGGAGAAAGTTAAACATATGGTGAACACGTGTTTCATCAGTTTGTTTGTCAAAGGTGTTTATTATTCCATGCTTTTATTTATTGTGTATAGTTGTGTGAATGTGCCTTAGCCAGTTTATAATTTATTTATTATTTACATGTGTGTCAGAGGTGTTTACTATTTTCAAGCTTTTATTTAGTGTGTATATTTGTGTCAATGTGTCTTTACCAATTTATAATTTATTTATTATTTACATGTGTGTCAAAGGTGTTTACTATTTTCTTTGCTTTTAATTAGTGTGTATAATTGTGCGAATGTATCTTTGCCAGTTTATAATTTATTTATTATTTACAAGTGTGTCAGACGTGTTTACTGTTTTCCTGCGTTTACTTTGTGTGTATAAATGTGTATCTTTTCACGTTTGCTTATGTCGTTGTCTTTTTTAAATACCTTAGACAGTATAATATTATCTTTTGTTTGACATTTCTAGTTTGTTTTAAATTGCTTGCAAACGTTAGGCACTGGTATGGCCAGGTGGTTAAGACACTCGACTCCTAATGCGAGGATCGAGGGTTCGAATCCCCGTCACACCAAACATGCTCGTTCTTTCAGCAGTGGGTATGTTATAATGTTACGGTCAATCTCGCTATTTGTTGATAGAAGAGTTACCGAAAAGTTGGCGGAGGGTGGTGATGAGTAGCTGCCTTTTCTCTACTTTTACATTGCTAAATTAGAAACGGATAGCGCAGATAGCTTTCTCTGGTTTAAATATTATATTATTTTAAATTTAAAATTTTAAATTCTGGTATAAATATTATACACGTGTTTCATAAATAAGTTATATCCCCTTTTATCTTTAATATTATTTATTGTTTAATATCGTTAACTTAGTCTTATTGTTTACTTAGTGGAAGACAATACATAAATCTCGTCTTTTTAGCAGTGTTAGTGTGGTATCGAACTTCGGATTTTAGAGTTGTAAGTCCGTATACTTACGATTAACCCACTGGAGGGCCGTTACCTTAATGTATGAATTTATGAATAGCCTAAGTCTTTTAAACTAAGCCCAACGTATGACATATTGTGGTAAAAAATTTAATAAATAGTGAAAAGACCAAACACTGAAACCAATGAGTTTTAATAACGATTCTTGACATCGTATAATGGTAACATATCATATCTGTGAAGGTATTGATAACTTCACACGTGTGGCTAGATATTGTTATATTCTCGTAACTCTTAGACAATTGGAACGTCCTCTATACTTTGTAAATATGTCCAAAAATGTTTTATTTTCTTTTTTTAACAATATATTGGAATACAAGTTGTTTTTTTAGTAGCAGTTACCTCTTTCTTTCGAACGCCAATGTCATTAGACATCCTCTGACATTCGATCATCACTTAACTGTGCTATATTCACATGTCTTTGATTTTACCCGTTGTCATAGAAACTAAACTATGACGACACCTAAACGGTTATATCACACACAAATGTTAGATAGTAACTTCTAGTGGTTGGTCAGACTACCAATGTGCTGTTGAAATGTACCAATGTACTGTTGGAATGTACCAATGTACTGTTGGAATGTACCAATGTGCTGTTGAAATGTACCAATGTGCTGTCGAAATGTACCAATGTACTGTTGAAATGTACTAATGTGCTGTTGAAATGTACTAATGTACTGTTGGAATATACCAATGTACTGTTGGAATGTACCAATGTGCTGTTGAAATGTACCAATGTGCTGTTGAAATATACCAATGTACTGTTGGAATGTACCAATGTGCTGTTGCAATGTGAGCTGATACTTCAACTTCAAGTGTATTCTGGGATATGTTTTTTGTTTAAAATATATCACAACGTTTAATAAAGCAGACATCAGATCAACTGAAAGTTATTTCTACAAGTTTATTCCTATAACTGAAGTTATTCAAAAATGAATAGAAATATTTCAGGACGTGTATCAAAATGTTGTTATATTTCTACTGAATTTTTGTTAGAGTCTGTAGTTAAAATAACTTGCTGTAGTTAAAGCAGATCTTCACGTGGGGAAACTGACAAGTGAAATTACTTCATTACGTAAGATTTTGCCTGCCAGGACAGGTGGTTAGGACATTTGAGTCTCAACTTGCGAGTAAAAAGTTCGAATCCTTGTCCCATCAAACATGTTCTCTATTTCAGCACTAAAAGCATCATAATGTGGAGATCAATTCCAATATTCATTGATAAAATAGATGCCCAAGCGATGGCGGTAGGTGTTGATGACTACCTGCTTTCCCTCTAGCATATCACTGCTAAATATGGAACTGCTAGCCCTAATAACTCTCATGTAGATTTGCGCGAACTTCCAAAGAAATCAAACCAAATTTAAGTAACGTGACGCATAAAAAAACAAGGTAGTAAAATCACCTCATTACATAACATCGAATGTAAACAAACATTAATCTGATATTTAGTGGAGTGATCGTTGGTATGTCAGTTACAATGTATAATGGAGAGTTTATTATTATATCAGTTACAATGACCAGTGGAGTGATCGTTGTTATATTAGTTACAATGTATAATGGAGAGTTTATTGTTATATCAGTTACAATGACTAGTGGAGTGATCGTTGTTATATTAGTTACAATGTAAAATGGAGAGTTTATTGTTATATCAGTTACAATGACTAGTGGAGTGATCGTTGTTATATCAGTTACAATGTATAATGGAGAGTTTATTGTTGTATCAGTTACAATGACTAGTGGAGTGATTTTTGTTATATCAGTTACAATGTATAATGGAGAGTTTATTGTTATATCAGTTACAATGACTAGTGGAGTGATTCTTGTTATATCGGTTACAATGTATAATGGAGAGTTTTTGTTATATCAGTTACAATGACTAGTAGAGTGATCGTTGTTATATCAGTTACAATGACTAGTGGAGTGATTGTTGTTATATTAGTTACAATGTATAATGGAGAGTTTATTGTTATATCAGTTACAAAATCTACTAGAGAGATCATTGTTATATCGGTTACAATGTCCAGTGAATACATCTGTTATGATGTGTAGTAGAGAACATTGTTATATTAGACACAATGTTTAGTAGAGAGATTATTGTTATATCGGTTACACTGACAAGTTGAATCATTGTTACATCAGTTACAATGTCTAATAGAAACATCGTTGTTTTCTCAGTTACAATGTCTAATAAAAACATCATTGTTATATCAGTTATAATGTCTAATAGAAACATCATTGTTATATCAGTTACAATGTCTAATAGAAATATCATTGTTATATCAGTTACAATATCTAATAGAAACATCATTGTTATATCAGTTTCAATGTCTAATAGAAACATCATTGTTATATCAGTTACAATGACTAGTGGTGTGATTGTTGTTATATCAGTTACAATGTCTGGTGTAGTGATGGTTGGTATATCAGTTACAATGTATAATGGAGAGTTTATTGTTATATCAGTTACAATTACTAGTGGAGTGATCGTTGTTATATCAGTTACAATGTATAATGGAGAGTTTATTGTTATATCAGTTACAATGACTAGTGGAGTGATCGTTGTTATATCAGTTACAATGTATAATGGAGAGTGTATTGTTATATCAGTTACAATGACTAGTGGAGTGATCGTTGTTATATCAGTTACAATGTATAATGGAGAGTTTATTGTTATATCAGTTACAATGACTAGTGGAGTGATTGTTGTTATATCGGTTACAATGTATAATGGAGAGTTTTTGTTATATCAGTTACAATGACTAGTAGAGTGATCGTTGTTATATTAGTTACAATGTAAAATGGAGAGTTTTTGTTATATCAGTTACAATGACTAGTAGAGTGATCGTTGTTATATCAGTTACAATGACTAGTGGAGTGATCGTTGTTATATCAGTTACAATGTATAATGGAGAGTGTATTGTTATATCAGTTACAATGTATAATGGAGAGTTTATTGTTATATCAGTTACAAAATCTACTAGAGAGATCATTGTTATATCGGTTACAATGTCTAGTGAATACATCCGTTATGATGTGTAGTAGAGAACATTGTTATATTAGACACAATGTTTAGTAGAGGGATCATTGTTATATCGGTTACACTGACAAGTTGAATGATTGTTATATCAGTTACAATGTCTAATAGAAACATCATTGTTATATCAGTTACAATGTCTAATAGAAACATCATTGTTATATCAGTTACAATGTCTACTATCAACATCATTGTTATATCAGTTACAATGTCTTATAGAAACATCATTGTTATATCAGCTACTCTGTCTAGTGACAATCTCTACTAGTGATATGTAGCAATGTATACATTTAGTACAAGAACGGTTTAGAATTTTTCATGTTACAATTCACGTCACAAAAAAAACACATTACACACGATCATGGTGTCTTTATAATATTTATTGTATCTCAGCTATTTTGACTCGGGAAGAGTTCGTATTATTTAACTAACAATGTTTTTATTATTCTGTTTTCAGTTAAAGTTGTCTTTACTGACATTTCATAAAGTTTCAAAGAACAAGTTTAGTTCAATATCAGATCCATTGTCACGATAAATTAAACTGTACCCAAGATTATAGAATGAATAATAGCTGAGGTCCTGAAAGAATCTACTTAAAGGAAAGTGAGAAAAACCAAGAGTAGAGATGAAGAAACTGGAATATAACATTATTCAAAAATCTAGTGTGTACGAATTAACCCTTGTTATAACCTGCATATTAGATTATATTTGCATTCAAAAAGTAACTCAACAAATACCTTAAGAGAGCATGGAATATATTTTTTAAGAGAGAGAACTTACTACATATAATTTCCAAATACATTACACAGAAAGTATGGTAACAATGAAGATATACAAAACGTGAGAGTGAAACTAATGATGACAAATCAGATAGATATATGAGAATACAGTAATAACGAGGGACCAGATTAAATACATTTGTGTATTACTTTGATAAATGTGAATTATCAATATGAAAAATAAACCCCTTTCACATAGGTTAATAAGTTACATTCAGCGATTATTGAAATAAATGTTTCTCAATCAATTGTGGAAAAAATATTTAAAGAACGATCAATGGGAAATCACTCGTTACGTCAGAATATTTCTTGTGACGCACAGGCGTACGTCATAAATATTTTATGACGTCATACTGTATCTATGACTTCAAAGAGAATCAAATAAGAAAGAGTATAGGTGTGAGAGAAAATATTTAATTTATAAAATTTAATTTTAAGACGTTATAGAAGTACGTAAGTGAAATAGAAGGTAGAGAAATACAAGATACTAATTATGAAATACGATGAAATTATTAAATTACAAACCAATATAAAGTGGCATATGCAAGAAAGTATTAAACATATAACTTCGAATTTGTTTAATCACAGGATTTCAAAATGAACAGATTAACTACAGACTACTGAACACACATTTTAAAACACCACGATACATAATATAATCATACTAGATACATCTAACCTTACAGAACTATCCACACAACGTAATTAGTATGTAAGAAGTGTGTTGCTGAGTTCATATCTTATAAGAAGGACATTTATATCGTAACTTCTACCTCTAGAGAACTGTATACATAATATAACAAGAACAGGTCATGTCTGTTACTTCATTCATATCTTCAATAACACTGATATCCTAACCCCTACTTTTAGAGAGCTATCCACATAATATAACTAGAACAGGTCATGTCTGATACTTCATTCATATCTTAAATAACACTGATATCCTAACACCTACCTCTAGAGGGCTGTCTACATAATATAACTAGTACATGTCATATCTTGAAGGACACATATATCCTAGCCTCTACCTCTAGAAGACTATATACATAATATAAGTGGTACAGATCTTGTCTGTTGCAAAGTTCATATAATGAAAGACACTGTTATAATAAAATTATAACGTAATTTTATAGATACTCCAGTTTTTGTACTTTTACACATTTTGATCAGGTTTTTGTTTTAAATCCGTAGCTTTGACGTTTTTCATTACTATGTTCAATAACATAGCCATTTATAATTGTTATATATTGATATTTCAACAAACCTAGAAACAGTACTACGTATAGAATACTTTCTCATGAACTTTGTTCGATAAGATGAGTCATATTAGTGACTAGAAAAAGAGATGGAGAGATATATAAAATATTATCTGTTTAATCTTGTTTGAAAATAGATGTTAATGACATATCATGGAAGATATTTTAACTTCCTCGCTTCAAATCCAGGTATTTATTTCATAGGCCTATGTTTTCTACAACTGACTCAAATTCCACGTATTTATTTTACAGGCCTATGTTTGCTACAAATCACTGAAATTCAGTGCGTTAATTGTAGAGGCCGATGTTTTCTACATCTTACACAAGTCCACGTATTTAATTTTATAGGCCTATGATTTCTAGAACTCACTCAAATTCCATGTGTTTATTTTATAGGCCTATGTTTTTTACAACTCACCAAAGTCCACGTATTTATTTTATAGGCCTATGATTTCTAGAACTCACTCAAATTCCATGTGTTTATTTTATAGGCCTATGTTTTTTACAACTCACCAAAGTCCACGTATTTATTTTATAGGCCTATGATTTCTAGAACTCTCTAAAATTCCATGTGTTTATTTTATAGGCCTATGTTTTTTACAACTCACCAAAGTCCACGTATTTATTTTATAGGCCTATGATTTCTAGAACTCTCTAAAATTCCATGTGTTTATTTTATAGGCCTATGTTTTTTACAACTCACCAAAGTCCACGTATTTATTTTATAGGCCTATGATTTCTAGAACTCTCTAAAATTCCATGTATTTATTTTATAGGCCTATGTTTTCTACAACTGACTCATATTCCATGTATTTATTTTATAGGCCTTTGTTTGCTACAAATCACTGAAATTCTGTGCGTTAATTGTAGAGGCCGATGTTTCCTACATCTTACACAAGTCCACGTATTTATTTTATAGGCCTATGATTTCTAGAACTCTCTCAAATTCCATATGTTTATTTTATAGGCCTATGTTTTTTACAACTCACCAAAGTCCACGTATTTATTTTATAGGCCTATGATTTCTAGAACTCTCTCAAATTCCATGTATTTATTTTATAGGCCTATGTTTTCTACAACTGACTCATATTCCATGTATTTATTTTATAGGCCTTTGTTTGCTACAAATCACTGAAATTCTGTGCGTTAATTGTAGAGGCCGATGTTTCCTACATCTTACACAAGTCCACGTATTTAATTTTATAGGCCTATGATTTCTACAACTCACCAAAGTCCACGTATTTATTTCTAGAACTCACTCAAATTCCATGTATTTATCTTATAGTTCTATGATTTCTATCTTTTCATTATAATCCTCCGAAACTAATGTTGTGATAAAATTGGAACTTGTAACTGTATATTGTAATTATTCACTTCTTTTTGTAAGTAAATTTTTATAATGAAAACAATTCTTCTAAGGTTGCAACATTTGGTGACACGATAAACTTCAAATTAGTATTATCATCTTTCTGTTTAGTATAAGAAATGATAAACCTCATGCTGGTATTATTACATTTTTGTTTACTATTTGATAAGATATACTTCAAATGGGTACAAACACTTTACAACTTTAAGTTGGTACTAACATGTTCTTGTTTATTTACTATTAACAGGAAATACCCGAAGCTTGTGTCATCGTTTTTCTGTTTATTGTTTGATAGGATAAACCACATTTTGATTTTACCACATCTAGTTCATTATTTCATGTTAAGTACAAGTTACGTTAACTTTACATTTTTAGGTTTTTCTCACGTCTACACCGTACAGCATAATGAAGAACTATCTAGTTTTAATATAGTACAATATTACTTTATTTTTATTCATTGGTATATGTGTTAAATATAGTTTGAGGAAGACTTACAACTATTTTTAAGCAAAACTATCCCTTAAAGAATTGTCTAATTTCTACGAATCATTTCCACTTGTGTTTTCGGAAACTAAAATGAAATTATGAACCATAAAACAATTTTATTATTGTCTTGGGTGTAAACGTTATTGAAGATTGTGTTTCATTTAAAACTCAAGTCATCAAATTTCACTTGCTTTCATAGAACACGAGGGGTTTAAGTTACGAACACTTAAAGGAGTTTTAGTCGCTAGATGGCACCGTAGACAAGGCTTGACTGTTTTTCCTTGACGAGCTGATAACAGGTCACGTAATGGAACAATTTCCCATTAGTATCCAGAAACGAGGGATT
Organism: Tachypleus tridentatus; assembly: GCF_004210375.1. Lineage (NCBI taxonomy): Eukaryota > Metazoa > Arthropoda > Merostomata > Xiphosura > Limulidae > Tachypleus > Tachypleus tridentatus. The sequence continues at coordinate 43,864,499 of NC_134827.1, read as the reverse complement.
ATGGTCTGGACGAACTGGTACATCCGGCAGGAAACTACTCAATCCAAAAAAGTTAAAGAAAATAAGAAGGAAAAATCTTTACTTTGGTTATATGAATTTTAAGAAAACTACTTAATCCAAAACTACTTACTTCAAAACTACTTAATCCAAAAAAGGTACCAATTAACTCTGTTTTCGTTGTTTCTTTCCACTTATACTGTATAACATTTTATAAAACAAGTTAGAGTAGAATCATTTTATTTTACATTGCTTAACAGAAGTGTGATAGTTACAGGTTTTAAACATAACCAGCTTAATATAGTCATTATAAGATAATTGTTGTTGCACATTGGTTAACAGAAGTGTGATAGTTACAGGTTTTAAACACAACCAGCTTAGTGTAGTCATTATAAGATAATTGTTGCTGCACATTGGTTAACAGAAGTGTGATAGTTACGGGTTTTAAATACAACCAGCGTAGTGTAGTCATTATAAGATAATTGTTGTTGCACATTGGTTAACAGAAGTGTGATAGTTACGGGTTTTAAACACAACAAGCTAAGTGTGGTCATTATAAGATAATTGTTTTCACTCCTGAGACTCCTGAGAGACTCCTGTGTTTTCAACAAAACCATTTCACAATATATACTTTGATAAACATCTCGTGTGATTTAATCAGTAATCTTACAACTGAACACGCAGGTTACATTAAGTTTTCCCTTGTAGGTAAATTATTATAACCATATCTAGAAAAGAAAGAATGTAAGTAACGACTAAGACTAGTAAACATTAATGAACCTTACAAATCATAGACTTCTGGGATTCGCCAGTAAATGAATTCATGAGAGAAAATCGAAACCTGGAAACTCTCATTCTAGCCGGGCTCAAAAAAGGGGCTGTCGCTAAAGTGTACAACAAGGGATTGACTGCAGCATTAAGAGGAAGAATAAAAACAGCGACCCAAGCAAAGATCTGCAATAAATAAAGAGAAGGTCCGTTAAAATGTTGATCTTGGTGATTACTAAAGAATTTCAAAAAAACAATTTGTGATTTAATTTGTATTCAAATATCTAGAATATTATAGGTAGTCAACTTGTACTGTTTGATACTGTACACATGAAGAATATCATAGATAGTCAACTTGTACTGTTTGATACTGAACACATGTAGAATACCATAAATGGTCAACTTGTACTGTTTGATACTATACACATGTAGAATATCACAGATAGTCAACTTGTACTGTTTGATACTGTACACATGTAGAATATCAGTGATAGTCAACTTGTACTGTTTGATACTGTACACATGTAGAATATCATAGATTGTCAATTTGTACTGTTTGATACTGTACACATGTAGAATATCAGTGATAGTCAACTTGTACTGTTTGATACTGTACACATGTAGAATATCATAAATAGTCAACTTGTACTGTTTGATACTGTACACATGTAGAATATCATAGATAGTCAACTTGTACTGTTTGATACTGTACACATGTAGAATATCATAGATAGTCAACTTGTACTGTTTGATACTGTACACATGTAGAATATCATAGATAGTCAACTTGTACTGTTTGATACTGTACACATGTAGAATATCATAGATAGTCAACTTGTACTGTTTTTGATACTGTACACATGTAGAATATCATAGATAGTCAACTTGTACTGTTTGATACTGTACACATGTAGAATATCATAGATAGTCAACTTGTACTGTTTGATACTGTACACATGTAGAATATCAGTAATAGTCAACTTGTACTGTTTGATACTGTACACATGTAGAATACCATAAATAGTCAACTTGTACTGTTTGATACTGTACACATGTAGAATATCATAGATAGTCAACTTGTACTGTTTGATACTGTACACATGTAGAATATCATAGATAGTCAACTTGTACTGTTTGATACTGTACACATGTAGAATACCATAGATAGTCAACTTGTACTGTTTGATACTGTACACATGTAGAATATCATGATAGTCAACTTGTACTGTTTGATACTGTACACATGTAGAATATCATAGATAGTCAACTTGTACTGTTTGATACTGTACACATGTAGAATATCATAGATAGTCAACTTGTACTGTTTGATACTGTACACATGTAGAATACCATAAATAGTCAACTTGTACTGTTTGATACTGTATATATATAGAATATCATAGATAGTCAACTTGTACTGTTTGATACTGTACACATGTAGAATATCATGATAGTCAACTTGTACTGTTTGATACTGTACACATGTAGAATATCATAGATAGTCAACTTGTACTGTTTGATACTGTACACATAGAGAATATCATAGATAGTCAACTTGTACTGTTTGATACTGTACACATGTAGAATATCATAGATAGTCAACTTGTACTGTTTGATACTGTACACATGTAGAATATCATAGATAGTCAACTTGTACTGTTTGATACTGTACACATGTAGAATATCATAGATAGTCAACTTGTACTGTTTGATACTGTACACATGTAGAATATCATGATAGTCAACTTGTACTGTTTGATACTGTACACATGTAGAATACCATAAATAGTCAACTTGTACTGTTTGATACTGTACACATGTAGAATATCATAGATAGTCAACTTGTACTGTTTGATACTGTACACATGTAGAATACCATAGATAGTCAACTTGTACTGTTTGATACTGTACACATGTAGAATATCATAGATAGTCAACTTGTACTGTTTGATACTGTACACATGTAGAATATCATAGATAGTCAACTTGTACTGTTTGATACTGTACACATGTAGAATATCATAGATAGTCAACTTGTACTGTTTGATACTGTACACATGTAGAATATCAGTGATAGTCAACTTGTACTGTTTGATACTGTACACATGTAGAATACCATAAATAGTCAACTTGTACTGTTTGATACTGTACACATGTAGAATATCATAAATAGTCAACTTGTACTGTTTGATACTGTACACATGTAGAATATCATAGATAGTCAACTTGTACTGTTTGATACTGTACACATGTAGAATATCATAGATAGTCAACTTGTACTGTTTGATACTGTACACATGTAGAATATCATAGATAGTCAACTTGTACTGTTTGATACTGTACACATGTAGAATATCATAGATAGTCAACTTGTACTGTTTGATACTGTACACATGTAGAATATCATAGATAGTCAACTTGTACTGTTTGATACTGTACACATGTAGAATATCATAGATAGTCAACTTGTACTGTTTGATACTGTACACATGTAGAATATCATAGATAGTCAACTTGTACTGTTTGATACTGTACACATGTAGAATATCATAGATAGTCAACTTGTACTGTTTGATACTGTACACATGTAGAATATCATAGATAGTCAACTTGTACTGTTTGATACTGTACACATGTAGAATATCATAGATAGTCAACTTGTACTGTTTGATACTGTACACATGTAGAATATCATAGATAGTCAACTTGTACTGTTTGATACTGTACACATGTAGAATATCATAGATAGTCAACTTGTACTGTTTGATACTGTACACATGTAGAATATCATAGATAGTCAACTTGTACTGTTTGATACTGTACACATGTAGAATATCATAGATAGTCAACTTGTACTGTTTGATACTGTACACATGTAGAATATCAGTGATAGTCAACTTGTACTGTTTGATACTGTACACATGTAGAATATCATAGATAGTCAACTTGTACTGTTTGATACTGTACACATGTAGAATATCATAGATAGTCAACTTGTACTGTTTGATACTGTACACATGTAGAATATCATAAATAGTCAACTTGTACTGTTTGATACTGTACACATGTAGAATATCATAGATAGTCAACTTGTACTGTTTGATACTGTACACATGTAGAATATCATAGATAGTCAACTTGTACTGTTTGATACTGTACACATGTCAACTGAATATCATAGATAGTCAACTTGTACTGTTTGATACTGTACACATGTAGAATACCATAGATAGTCAACTTGTACTGTTTGATACTGTACACATGAAGAATATCATAGATAGTCAACTTGTACTGTTTGATACTGTACACATGTAGAATATCATAGATAGTCAACTTGTACTGTTTGATACTGTACACATGTAGAATATCATAGATAGTCAACTTGTACTGTTTGATACTGTACACATGTAGAATATCATAGATAGTCAACTTGTACTGTTTGATACTGTACACATGTAGAATACCATAAATAGTCAACTTGTACTGTTTGATACTGTACACATGTAGAATATCATAGATAGTCAACTTGTACTGTTTGATACTGTACACATGTAGAATATCATAGATAGTCAACTTGTACTGTTTGATACTGTACACATGTAGAATATCATAGATAGTCAACTTGTACTGTTTGATACTGTACATAATATCATAGATAGTCAACTTGTACTGTTTGATACTGTACACATGTAGAATATCATAGATAGTCAACTTGTACTGTTTGATACTGTACACATGTAGAATATCATAGATAGTCAACTTGTACTGTTTGATACTGTACACATGTAGAATATCATAGATAGTCAACTTGTACTGTTTGATACTGTACACATGTAGAATATCATAGATAGTCAACTTGTACTGTTTGATACTGTACACATGTAGAATATCATAGATAGTCAACTTGTACTGTTTGATACTGTACACATGTAGAATATCATAGATAGTCAACTTGTACTGTTTGATACTGTACACATGTAGAATATCATAGATAGTCAACTTGTACTGTTTGATACTGTACACATGTAGAATATCATAGATAGTCAACTTGTACTGTTTGATACTGTACACATGTAGAATATCATAGATAGTCAACTTGTACTGTTTGATACTGTACACATGTAGAATATCATAGATAGTCAACTTGTACTGTTTGATACTGTACACATGTAGAATATCATAGATAGTCAACTTGTACTGTTTGATACTGTACACATGTAGAATATCATAGATAGTCAACTTGTACTGTTTGATACTGTACACATGTAGAATATCATAGATAGTCAACTTGTACTGTTTGATACTGTACACATGTAGAATATCATAAATAGTCAACTTGTACTGTTTGATACTGTACACATGTAGAATATCATAGATAGTCAACTTGTACTGTTCAACTGTACTGTTGATACTGTACACATGTAGAATATCATAGATAGTCAACTTGTACTGTTTGATACTGTACACATGTAGAATATCATAGATAGTCAACTTGTACTGTTTGATACTGTACACATGTAGAATATCATAGATAGTCAACTTGTACTGTTTGATACTGTACACATGTAGAATATCATAGATAGTCAACTTGTACTGTTTGATACTGTACACATGTAGAATATCATAGATAGTCAACTTGTACTGTTTGATACTGTACACATGTAGAATATCATAGATAGTCAACTTGTACTGTTTGATACTGTACACATGTAGAATATCATAGATAGTCAACTTGTACTGTTTGATACTGTACACATGTAGAATATCATAGATAGTCAACTTGTACTGTTTGATACTGTACACATGTAGAATATCATAGATAGTCAACTTGTACTGTTTGATACTGTACACATGTAGAATATCATAGATAGTCAACTTGTACTGTTTGATACTGTACACATGTAGAATATCATAGATAGTCAACTTGTACTGTTTGATACTGTACACATGTAGAATATCATAGATAGTCAACTTGTACTGTTTGATACTGTACACATGTAGAATACCATAGATAGTCAACTTGTACTGTTTGATACTGTACACATGTAGAATATCATAGATAGTCAACTTGTACTGTTTGATACTGTACACATGTAGAATATCATAGATAGTCAACTTGTACTGTTTGATACTGTACACATGTAGAATATCATAGATAGTCAACTTGTACTGTTTGATACTGTACACATGTAGAATATCATAAATAGTCAACTTGTACTGTTTGATACTGTACACATGTAGAATATCATAGATAGTCAACTTGTACTGTTTGATACTGTACACATGTAGAATATCATGATAGTCAACTTGTACTGTTTGATACTGTACACATGTAGAATATCATAGATAGTCAACTTGTACTGTTTGATACTGTACACATGTAGAATATCATAGATAGTCAACTTGTACTGTTTGATACTGTACACATGTAGAATATCATAGATAGTCAACTTGTACTGTTTGATACTGTACACATGTAGAATATCATAGATAGTCAACTTGTACTGTTTGATACTGTACACATGTAGAATATCATAGATAGTCAACTTGTACTGTTTGATACTGTACACATGTAGAATATCATAGATAGTCAACTTGTACTGTTTGATACTGTACACATGTAGAATATCATAGATAGTCAACTTGTACTGTTTGATACTGTACACATGTAGAATATCATAGATAGTCAACTTGTACTGTTTGATACTGTACACATGTAGAATATCATAGATAGTCAACTTGTACTGTTTGATACTGTACACATGTAGAATATCATAGATAGTCAACTTGTACTGTTTGATACTGTACACATGTAGAATATCATAGATAGTCAACTTGTACTGTTTGATACTGTACACATGTAGAATATCATAGATAGTCAACTTGTACTGTTTGATACTGTACACATGTAGAATATCATAGATAGTCAACTTGTACTGTTTGATACTGTACACATGTAGAATATCATAGATAGTCAACTTGTACTGTTTGATACTGTACACATGTAGAATATCATAGATAGTCAACTTGTACTGTTTGATACTGTACACATGTAGAATATCATAAATAGTCAACTTGTACTGTTTGATACTGTACACATGTAGAATATCATAGATAGTCAACTTGTACTGTTTGATACTGTACACATGTAGAATATCATAGATAGTCAACTTGTACTGTTTGATACTGTACACATGTAGAATATCATAGATAGTCAACTTGTACTGTTTGATACTGTACACATGTAGAATATCATAGATAGTCAACTTGTACTGTTTGATACTGTACACATGTAGAATATCATAGATAGTCAACTTGTACTGTTTGATACTGTACACATGTAGAATATCATAGATAGTCAACTTGTACTGTTTGATACTGTACACATGTAGAATATCATAGATAGTCAACTTGTACTGTTTGATACTGTACACATGTAGAATATCATAGATAGTCAATAGTCAACTTGTACTGTTTGATACTGTACACATGTAGAATATCATAGATAGTCAACTTGTACTGTTTGATACTGTACACATGTAGAATATCATAGATAGTCAACTTGTACTGTTTGATACTGTACACATGTAGAATATCATAGATAGTCAACTTGTACTGTTTGATACTGTACACATGTAGAATATCATAGATAGTCAACTTGTACTGTTTGATACTGTACACATGTAGAATATCATAGATAGTCAACTTGTACTGTTTGATACTGTACACATGTAGAATATCATAGATAGTCAACTTGTACTGTTTGATACTGTACACATGTAGAATATCATAGATAGTCAACTTGTACTGTTTGATACTGTACACATGTAGAATATCATAGATAGTCAACTTGTACTGTTTGATACTGTACACATGTAGAATATCATAGTCAACTTGTACTGTCATAGTCAACTTGTACTGTTTGATACTGTACACATGTAGAATATCATAGATAGTCAACTTGTACTGTTTGATACTGTACACATGTAGAATATCATAGATAGTCAACTTGTACTGTTTGATACTGTACACATGTAGAATATCATAGATAGTCAACTTGTACTGTTTGATACTGTACACATGTAGAATATCATAGATAGTCAACTTGTACTGTTTGATACTGTACACATGTAGAATATCATAGATAGTCAACTTGTACTGTTTGATACTGTACACATGTAGAATATCATAGATAGTCAACTTGTACTGTTTGATACTGTACACATGTAGAATATCATAGATAGTCAACTTGTACTGTTTGATACTGTACACATGTAGAATATCATAGATAGTCAACTTGTACTGTTTGATACTGTACACATGTAGAATATCATAGATAGTCAACTTGTACTGTTTGATACTGTACACATGTAGAATATCATAGATAGTCAACTTGTACTGTTTGATACTGTACACATGTAGAATATCATAGATAGTCAACTTGTACTGTTTGATACTGTACACATGTAGAATATCATAGATAGTCAACTTGTACTGTTTGATACTGTACACATGTAGAATATCATAGATAGTCAACTTGTACTGTTTGATACTGTACACATGTAGAATATCATAGATAGTCAACTTGTACTGTTTGATACTGTACACATGTAGAATATCATAGATAGTCAACTTGTACTGTTTGATACTGTACACATGTAGAATATCATAGATAGTCAACTTGTACTGTTTGATACTGTACACATGTAGAATATCATAGATAGTCAACTTGTACTGTTTGATACTGTACACATGTAGAATATCATAGATAGTCAACTTGTACTGTTTGATACTGTACACATGTAGAATATCATAGATAGTCAACTTGTACTGTTTGATACTGTACACATGTAGAATATCATAGATAGTCAACTTGTACTGTTTGATACTGTACACATGTAGAATATCATAGATAGTCAACTTGTACTGTTTGATACTGTACACATGTAGAATATCATAGATAGTCAACTTGTACTGTTTGATACTGTACACATGTAGAATATCATAGATAGTCAACTTGTACTGTTTGATACTGTACACATGTAGAATATCATAGATAGTCAACTTGTACTGTTTGATACTGTACACATGTAGAATATCATAGATAGTCAACTTGTACTGTTTGATACTGTACACATGTAGAATATCATAGATAGTCAACTTGTACTGTTTGATACTGTACACATGTAGAATATCATAGATAGTCAACTTGTACTGTTTGATACTGTACACATGTAGAATATCATAGATAGTCAACTTGTACTGTTTGATACTGTACACATGTAGAATATCATAGATAGTCAACTTGTACTGTTTGATACTGTACACATGTAGAATATCATAGATAGTCAACTTGTACTGTTTGATACTGTACACATGTAGAATATCATAGATAGTCAACTTGTACTGTTTGATACTGTACACATGTAGAATATCATAGATAGTCAACTTGTACTGTTTGATACTGTACACATGTAGAATATCATAGATAGTCAACTTGTACTGTTTGATACTGTACACATGTAGAATATCATAGATAGTCAACTTGTACTGTTTGATACTGTACACATGTAGAATATCATAGATAGTCAACTTGTACTGTTTGATACTGTACACATGTAGAATATCATAGATAGTCAACTTGTACTGTTTGATACTGTACACATGTAGAATATCATAGATAGTCAACTTGTACTGTTTGATACTGTACACATGTAGAATATCATAGATAGTCAACTTGTACTGTTTGATACTGTACACATGTAGAATATCATAGATAGTCAACTTGTACTGTTTGATACTGTACACATGTAGAATATCATAGATAGTCAACTTGTACTGTTTGATACTGTACACATGTAGAATATCATAGATAGTCAACTTGTACTGTTTGATACTGTACACATGTAGAATGTAATATCATAGATAGTCAACTTGTACTGTTTGATACTGTACACATGTAGAATATCATAGATAGTCAACTTGTACTGTTTGATACTGTACACATGTAGAATATCATAGATAGTCAACTTGTACTGTTTGATACTGTACACATGTAGAATATCATAGATAGTCAACTTGTACTGTTTGATACTGTACACATGTAGAATATCATAGATAGTCAACTTGTACTGTTTGATACTGTACACATGTAGAATATCATAGATAGTCAACTTGTACTGTTTGATACTGTACACATGTAGAATATCATAGATAGTCAACTTGTACTGTTTGATACTGTACACATGTAGAATATCATAGATAGTCAACTTGTACTGTTTGATACTGTACACATGTAGAATATCATAGATAGTCAACTTGTACTGTTTGATACTGTACACATGTAGAATATCATAGATAGTCAACTTGTACTGTTTGATACTGTACACATGTAGAATATCATAGATAGTCAACTTGTACTGTTTGATACTGTACACATGTAGAATATCATAGATAGTCAACTTGTACTGTTTGATACTGTACACATGTAGAATATCATAGATAGTCAACTTGTACTGTTTGATACTGTACACATGTAGAATATCATAGATAGTCAACTTGTACTGTTTGATACTGTACACATGTAGAATATCATAGATAGTCAACTTGTACTGTTTGATACTGTACACATGTAGAATATCATAGATAGTCAACTTGTACTGTTTGATACTGTACACATGTAGAATATCATAGATAGTCAACTTGTACTGTTTGATACTGTACACATGTAGAATATCATAGATAGTCAACTTGTACTGTTTGATACTGTACACATGTAGAATATCATAGATAGTCAACTTGTACTGTTTGATACTGTACACATGTAGAATATCATAGATAGTCAACTTGTACTGTTTGATACTGTACACATGTAGAATATCATAGATAGTCAACTTGTACTGTTTGATACTGTACACATGTAGAATATCATAGATAGTCAACTTGTACTGTTTGATACTGTACACATGTAGAATATCATAGATAGTCAACTTGTACTGTTTGATACTGTACACATGTAGAATATCATAGATAGTCAACTTGTACTGTTTGATACTGTACACATGTAGAATATCATAGATAGTCAACTTGTACTGTTTGATACTGTACACATGTAGAATATCATAGATAGTCAACTTGTACTGTTTGATACTGTACACATGTAGAATATCATAGATAGTCAACTTGTACTGTTTGATACTGTACACATGTAGAATATCATAGATAGTCAACTTGTACTGTTTGATACTGTACACATGTAGAATATCATAGATAGTCAACTTGTACTGTTTGATACTGTACACATGTAGAATATCATAGATAGTCAACTTGTACTGTTTGATACTGTACACATGTAGAATATCATAGATAGTCAACTTGTACTGTTTGATACTGTACACATGTAGAATATCATAGATAGTCAACTTGTACTGTTTGATACTGTACACATGTAGAATATCATAGATAGTCAACTTGTACTGTTTGATACTGTACACATGTAGAATATCATAGATAGTCAACTTGTACTGTTTGATACTGTACACATGTAGAATATCATAGATAGTCAACTTGTACTGTTTGATACTGTACACATGTAGAATATCATAGATAGTCAACTTGTACTGTTTGATACTGTACACATGTAGAATATCATAGATAGTCAACTTGTACTGTTTGATACTGTACACATGTAGAATATCATAGATAGTCAACTTGTACTGTTTGATACTGTACACATGTAGAATATCATAGATAGTCAACTTGTACTGTTTGATACTGTACACATGTAGAATATCATAGATAGTCAACTTGTACTGTTTGATACTGTACACATGTAGAATATCATAGATAGTCAACTTGTACTGTTTGATACTGTACACATGTAGAATATCATAGATAGTCAACTTGTACTGTTTGATACTGTACACATGTAGAATATCATAGATAGTCAACTTGTACTGTTTGATACTGTACACATGTAGAATATCATAGATAGTCAACTTGTACTGTTTGATACTGTACACATGTAGAATATCATGATAGTCAACTTGTACTGTTTGATACTGTACACATGTAGAATATCATAGATAGTCAACTTGTACTGTTTGATACTGTACACATGTAGAATATCATAGATAGTCAACTTGTACTGTTTGATACTGTACACATGTAGAATATCATAGATAGTCAACTTGTACTGTTTGATACTGTACACATGTAGAATATCATAGATAGTCAACTTGTACTGTTTGATACTGTACACATGTAGAATATCATAGATAGTCAACTTGTACTGTTTGATACTGTACACATGTAGAATATCATAGATAGTCAACTTGTACTGTTTGATACTGTACACATGTAGAATACTGTACATAGATAGTCAACTTGTACTGTTTGATACTGTACACATGTAGAATATCATAGATAGTCAACTTGTACTGTTTGATACTGTACACATGTAGAATATCATAGATAGTCAACTTGTACTGTTTGATACTGTACACATGTAGAATATCATAGATAGTCAACTTGTACTGTTTGATACTGTACACATGTAGAATATCATAGATAGTCAACTTGTACTGTTTGATACTGTACACATGTAGAATATCATAGATAGTCAACTTGTACTGTTTGATACTGTACACATGTAGAATATCATAGATAGTCAACTTGTACTGTTTGATACTGTACACATGTAGAATATCATAGATAGTCAACTTGTACTGTTTGATACTGTACACATGTAGAATATCATAGATAGTCAACTTGTACTGTTTGATACTGTACACATGTAGAATATCATAGATAGTCAACTTGTACTGTTTGATACTGTACACATGTAGAATATCATAGATAGTCAACTTGTACTGTTTGATACTGTACACATGTAGAATATCATAGATAGTCAACTTGTACTGTTTGATACTGTACACATGTAGAATATCATAGATAGTCAACTTGTACTGTTTGATACTGTACACATGTAGAATATCATAGATAGTCAACTTGTACTGTTTGATACTGTACACATGTAGAATATCATAGATAGTCAACTTGTACTGTTTGATACTGTACACATGTAGAATATCATAGATAGTCAACTTGTACTGTTTGATACTGTACACATGTAGAATATCATAGATAGTCAACTTGTACTGTTTGATACTGTACACATGTAGAATATCATAGATAGTCAACTTGTACTGTTTGATACTGTACACATGTAGAATATCATAGATAGTCAACTTGTACTGTTTGATACTGTACACATGTAGAATATCATAGATAGTCAACTTGTACTGTTTGATACTGTACACATGTAGAATATCATAGATAGTCAACTTGTACTGTTTGATACTGTACACATGTAGAATATCATAGATAGTCAACTTGTACTGTTTGATACTGTACACATGTAGAATATCATAGATAGTCAACTTGTACTGTTTGATACTGTACACATGTAGAATATCATAGATAGTCAACTTGTACTGTTTGATACTGTACACATGTAGAATATCATAGATAGTCAACTTGTACTGTTTGATACTGTACACATGTAGAATATCATAGATAGTCAACTTGTACTGTTTGATACTGTACACATGTAGAATATCATAAATAGTCAACTTGTACTGTTTGATACTGTACACATGTAGAATATCATAGATAGTCAACTTGTACTGTTTGATACTGTACACATGTAGAATATCATAGATAGTCAACTTGTACTGTTTGATACTGTACACATGTAGAATATCATAGATAGTCAACTTGTACTGTTTGATACTGTACACATGTAGAATATCATAGATAGTCAACTTGTACTGTTTGATACTGTACACATGTAGAATATCATAGATAGTCAACTTGTACTGTTTGATACTGTACACATGTAGAATATCATAGATAGTCAACTTGTACTGTTTGATACTGTACACATGTAGAATATCATAGATAGTCAACTTGTACTGTTTGATACTGTACACATGTAGAATATCATAGATAGTCAACTTGTACTGTTTGATACTGTACACATGTAGAATATCATAGATAGTCAACTTGTACTGTTTGATACTGTACACATGTAGAATATCATAGATAGTCAACTTGTACTGTTTGATACTGTACACATGTAGAATATCATAGATAGTCAACTTGTACTGTTTGATACTGTACACATGTAGAATATCATAGATAGTCAACTTGTACTGTTTGATACTGTACACATGTAGAATATCATAGATAGTCAACTTGTACTGTTTGATACTGTACACATGTAGAATATCATAGATAGTCAACTTGTACTGTTTGATACTGTACACATGTAGAATATCATAGATAGTCAACTTGTACTGTTTGATACTGTACACATGTAGAATATCATAGATAGTCAACTTGTACTGTTTGATACTGTACACATGTAGAATATCATAGATAGTCAACTTGTACTGTTTGATACTGTACACATGTAGAATATCATAGATAGTCAACTTGTACTGTTTGATACTGTACACATGTAGAATATCATAGATAGTCAACTTGTACTGTTTGATACTGTACACATGTAGAATATCATAGATAGTCAACTTGTACTGTTTGATACTGTACACATGTAGAATATCATAGATAGTCAACTTGTACTGTTTGATACTGTACACATGTAGAATATCATAGATAGTCAACTTGTACTGTTTGATACTGTACACATGTAGAATATCATAGATAGTCAACTTGTACTGTTTGATACTGTACACATGTAGAATATCATAGATAGTCAACTTGTACTGTTTGATACTGTACACATGTAGAATATCATAGATAGTCAACTTGTACTGTTTGATACTGTACACATGTAGAATATCATAGATAGTCAACTTGTACTGTTTGATACTGTACACATGTAGAATATCATAGATAGTCAACTTGTACTGTTTGATACTGTACACATGTAGAATATCATAGATAGTCAACTTGTACTGTTTGATACTGTACACATGTAGAATATCATAGATAGTCAACTTGTACTGTTTGATACTGTACACATGTAGAATATCATAGATAGTCAACTTGTACTGTTTGATACTGTACACATGTAGAATATCATAGATAGTCAACTTGTACTGTTTGATACTGTACACATGTAGAATATCATAGATAGTCAACTTGTACTGTTTGATACTGTACACATGTAGAATATCATAGATAGTCAACTTGTACTGTTTGATACTGTACACATGTAGAATATCATAGATAGTCAACTTGTACTGTTTGATACTGTACACATGTAGAATATCATAGATAGTCAACTTGTACTGTTTGATACTGTACACATGTAGAATATCATAGATAGTCAACTTGTACTGTTTGATACTGTACACATGTAGAATATCATAGATAGTCAACTTGTACTGTTTGATACTGTACACATGTAGAATATCATAGATAGTCAACTTGTACTGTTTGATACTGTACACATGTAGAATATCATAGATAGTCAACTTGTACTGTTTGATACTGTACACATGTAGAATATCATAGATAGTCAACTTGTACTGTTTGATACTGTACACATGTAGAATATCATAGATAGTCAACTTGTACTGTTTGATACTGTACACATGTAGAATATCATAGATAGTCAACTTGTACTGTTTGATACTGTACACATGTAGAATATCATAGATAGTCAACTTGTACTGTTTGATACTGTACACATGTAGAATATCATAGATAGTCAACTTGTACTGTTTGATACTGTACACATGTAGAATATCATAGATAGTCAACTTGTACTGTTTGATACTGTACACATGTAGAATATCATAGATAGTCAACTTGTACTGTTTGATACTGTACACATGTAGAATATCATAGATAGTCAACTTGTACTGTTTGATACTGTACACATGTAGAATATCATAGATAGTCAACTTGTACTGTTTGATACTGTACACATGTAGAATATCATAGATAGTCAACTTGTACTGTTTGATACTGTACACATGTAGAATATCATAGATAGTCAACTTGTACTGTTTGATACTGTACACATGTAGAATATCATAGATAGTCAACTTGTACTGTTTGATACTGTACACATGTAGAATATCATAGATAGTCAACTTGTACTGTTTGATACTGTACACATGTAGAATATCATAGATAGTCAACTTGTACTGTTTGATACTGTACACATGTAGAATATCATAGATAGTCAACTTGTACTGTTTGATACTGTACACATGTAGAATATCATAGATAGTCAACTTGTACTGTTTGATACTGTACACATGTAGAATATCATAGATAGTCAACTTGTACTGTTTGATACTGTACACATGTAGAATATCATAGATAGTCAACTTGTACTGTTTGATACTGTACACATGTAGAATATCATAGATAGTCAACTTGTACTGTTTGATACTGTACACATGTAGAATATCATAGATAGTCAACTTGTACTGTTTGATACTGTACACATGTAGAATATCATAGATAGTCAACTTGTACTGTTTGATACTGTACACATGTAGAATATCATAGATAGTCAACTTGTACTGTTTGATACTGTACACATGTAGAATATCATAGATAGTCAACTTGTACTGTTTGATACTGTACACATGTAGAATATCATAGATAGTCAACTTGTACTGTTTGATACTGTACACATGTAGAATATCATAGATAGTCAACTTGTACTGTTTGATACTGTACACATGTAGAATATCATAGATAGTCAACTTGTACTGTTTGATACTGTACACATGTAGAATATCATAGATAGTCAACTTGTACTGTTTGATACTGTACACATGTAGAATATCATAGATAGTCAACTTGTACTGTTTGATACTGTACACATGTAGAATATCATAGATAGTCAACTTGTACTGTTTGATACTGTACACATGTAGAATATCATAGATAGTCAACTTGTACTGTTTGATACTGTACACATGTAGAATATCATAGATAGTCAACTTGTACTGTTTGATACTGTACACATGTAGAATATCATAGATAGTCAACTTGTACTGTTTGATACTGTACACATGTAGAATATCATAGATAGTCAACTTGTACTGTTTGATACTGTACACATGTAGAATATCATAGATAGTCAACTTGTACTGTTTGATACTGTACACATGTAGAATATCATAGATAGTCAACTTGTACTGTTTGATACTGTACACATGTAGAATATCATAGATAGTCAACTTGTACTGTTTGATACTGTACACATGTAGAATATCATAGATAGTCAACTTGTACTGTTTGATACTGTACACATGTAGAATATCATAGATAGTCAACTTGTACTGTTTGATACTGTACACATGTAGAATATCATAGATAGTCAACTTGTACTGTTTGATACTGTACACATGTAGAATATCATAGATAGTCAACTTGTACTGTTTGATACTGTACACATGTAGAATATATCATAGATAGTCAACTTGTACTGTTTGATACTGTACACATGTAGAATATCATAGATAGTCAACTTGTACTGTTTGATACTGTACACATGTAGAATATCATAGATAGTCAACTTGTACTGTTTGATACTGTACACATGTAGAATATCATAGATAGTCAACTTGTACTGTTTGATACTGTACACATGTAGAATATCATAGATAGTCAACTTGTACTGTTTGATACTGTACACATGTAGAATATCATAGATAGTCAACTTGTACTGTTTGATACTGTACACATGTAGAATATCATAGATAGTCAACTTGTACTGTTTGATACTGTACACATGTAGAATATCATAGATAGTCAACTTGTACTGTTTGATACTGTACACATGTAGAATATCATAGATAGTCAACTTGTACTGTTTGATACTGTACACATGTAGAATATCATGATAGTCAACTTGTACTGTTTGATACTGTACACATGTAGAATATCATAGATAGTCAACTTGTACTGTTTGATACTGTACACATGTAGAATATCATAGATAGTCAACTTGTACTGTTTGATACTGTACACATGTAGAATATCATAGATAGTCAACTTGTACTGTTTGATACTGTACACATGTAGAATATCATAGATAGTCAACTTGTACTGTTTGATACTGTACACATGTAGAATATCATAGATAGTCAACTTGTACTGTTTGATACTGTACACATGTAGAATATCATAGATAGTCAACTTGTACTGTTTGATACTGTACACATGTAGAATATCATAGATAGTCAACTTGTACTGTTTGATACTGTACACATGTAGAATATCATAGATAGTCAACTTGTACTGTTTGATACTGTACACATGTAGAATATCATAGATAGTCAACTTGTACTGTTTGATACTGTACACATGTAGAATATCATAGATAGTCAACTTGTACTGTTTGATACTGTACACATGTAGAATATCATAGATAGTCAACTTGTACTGTTTGATACTGTACACATGTAGAATATCATAGATAGTCAACTTGTACTGTTTGATACTGTACACATGTAGAATATCATAGATAGTCAACTTGTACTGTTTGATACTGTACACATGTAGAATATCATAGATAGTCAACTTGTACTGTTTGATACTGTACACATGTAGAATATCATAGATAGTCAACTTGTACTGTTTGATACTGTACACATGTAGAATATCATAGATAGTCAACTTGTACTGTTTGATACTGTACACATGTAGAATATCATAGATAGTCAACTTGTACTGTTTGATACTGTACACATGTAGAATATCATAGATAGTCAACTTGTACTGTTTGATACTGTACACATGTAGAATATCATAGATAGTCAACTTGTACTGTTTGATACTGTACACATGTAGAATATCATAGATAGTCAACTTGTACTGTTTGATACTGTACACATGTAGAATATCATAGATAGTCAACTTGTACTGTTTGATACTGTACACATGTAGAATATCATAGATAGTCAACTTGTACTGTTTGATACTGTACACATGTAGAATATCATAGATAGTCAACTTGTACTGTTTGATACTGTACACATGTAGAATATCATAGATAGTCAACTTGTACTGTTTGATACTGTACACATGTAGAATATCATAGATAGTCAACTTGTACTGTTTGATACTGTACACATGTAGAATATCATAGATAGTCAACTTGTACTGTTTGATACTGTACACATGTAGAATATCATAGATAGTCAACTTGTACTGTTTGATACTGTACACATGTAGAATATCATAGATAGTCAACTTGTACTGTTTGATACTGTACACATGTAGAATATCATAGATAGTCAACTTGTACTGTTTGATACTGTACACATGTAGAATATCATAGATAGTCAACTTGTACTGTTTGATACTGTACACATGTAGAATATCATAGATAGTCAACTTGTACTGTTTGATACTGTACACATGTAGAATATCATAGATAGTCAACTTGTACTGTTTGATACTGTACACATGTAGAATATCATAGATAGTCAACTTGTACTGTTTGATACTGTACACATGTAGAATATCATAGATAGTCAACTTGTACTGTTTGATACTGTACACATGTAGAATATCATAGATAGTCAACTTGTACTGTTTGATACTGTACACATGTAGAATATCATAGATAGTCAACTTGTACTGTTTGATACTGTACACATGTAGAATATCATAGATAGTCAACTTGTACTGTTTGATACTGTACACATGTAGAATATCATAGATAGTCAACTTGTACTGTTTGATACTGTACACATGTAGAATATCATAGATAGTCAACTTGTACTGTTTGATACTGTACACATGTAGAATATCATAGATAGTCAACTTGTACTGTTTGATACTGTACACATGTAGAATATCATAGATAGTCAACTTGTACTGTTTGATACTGTACACATGTAGAATATCATAGATAGTCAACTTGTACTGTTTGATACTGTACACATGTAGAATATCATAGATAGTCAACTTGTACTGTTTGATACTGTACACATGTAGAATATCATAGATAGTCAACTTGTACTGTTTGATACTGTACACATGTAGAATATCATAGATAGTCAACTTGTACTGTTTGATACTGTACACATGTAGAATATCATAGATAGTCAACTTGTACTGTTTGATACTGTACACATGTAGAATATCATAGATAGTCAACTTGTACTGTTTGATACTGTACACATGTAGAATATCATAGATAGTCAACTTGTACTGTTTGATACTGTACACATGTAGAATATCATAGATAGTCAACTTGTACTGTTTGATACTGTACACATGTAGAATATCATAGATAGTCAACTTGTACTGTTTGATACTGTACACATGTAGAATATCATAGATAGTCAACTTGTACTGTTTGATACTGTACACATGTAGAATATCATAGATAGTCAACTTGTACTGTTTGATACTGTACACATGTAGAATATCATAGATAGTCAACTTGTACTGTTTGATACTGTACACATGTAGAATATCATAGATAGTCAACTTGTACTGTTTGATACTGTACACATGTAGAATATCATAGATAGTCAACTTGTACTGTTTGATACTGTACACATGTAGAATATCATAGATAGTCAACTTGTACTGTTTGATACTGTACACATGTAGAATATCATAGATAGTCAACTTGTACTGTTTGATACTGTACACATGTAGAATATCATAGATAGTCAACTTGTACTGTTTGATACTGTACACATGTAGAATATCATAGATAGTCAACTTGTACTGTTTGATACTGTACACATGTAGAATATCATAGATAGTCAACTTGTACTGTTTGATACTGTACACATGTAGAATATCATAGATAGTCAACTTGTACTGTTTGATACTGTACACATGTAGAATATCATAGATAGTCAACTTGTACTGTTTGATACTGTACACATGTAGAATATCATAGATAGTCAACTTGTACTGTTTGATACTGTACACATGTAGAATATCATGATAGTCAACTTGTACTGTTTGATACTGTACACATGTAGAATATCATAGATAGTCAACTTGTACTGTTTGATACTGTACACATGTAGAATATCATAGATAGTCAACTTGTACTGTTTGATACTGTACACATGTAGAATATCATAGACTGTTTGATACTGTACAATGTAGAATATCTTAGTCAACTTGTACTGTTTGATACTGTACACATGTAGAATATCATAGATAGTCAACTCATACTGTATAGAATATCAATAGTCAACTTGTACTGTTTGATACTGTACACATGTAGAATATCATAGATAGTCAACTTGTACTGTTTGATACTGTACATGTAGAATACCATAGTCAACTTGTACTGTTTGATACTGTACACATGTAGAATATCATAAATAGTCAACTTGTACTGTTTGATACTGTACACATGTAGAATATCATAGATAGTCAACTTGTACTGTTTGATACTGTACACATGTAGAATATCATAGATAGTCAACTTGTACTGTTTGATACTGTACACATGTAGAATACCATAGATAGTCAACTTGTACTGTTTGATACTGTACACATGTAGAATATCATAGATAGTCAACTTGTACTGTTTGATACTGTACACATGTAGAATATCATAAATAGTCAACTTGTACTGTTTGATACTGTACACATGTAGAATATCATAGATAGTCAACTTGTACTGTTTGATACTGTACACATGTAGAATATCATAGATAGTCAACTTGTACTGTTTGATACTGTACACATGTAGAATATCATAGATAGTCAACTTGTACTGTTTGATACTGTACACATGTAGAATATCATAGATAGTCAACTTGTACTGTTTGATACTGTACACATGTAGAATATCATAAATAGTCAACTTGTACTGTTTGATACTGTACACATGTAGAATATCATAGATAGTCAACTTGTACTGTTTGATACTGTACACATGTAGAATATCATGATAGTCAACTTGTACTGTTTGATACTGTACACATGTAGAATATCATAGATAGTCAACTTGTACTGTTTGATACTGTACACATGTAGAATATCATAGATAGTCAACTTGTACTGTTTGATACTGTACACATGTAGAATATCATAGATAGTCAACTTGTACTGTTTGATACTGTACACATGTAGAATATCATAGATAGTCAACTTGTACTGTTTGATACTGTACACATGTAGAATATCATAGATAGTCAACTTGTACTGTTTGATACTGTACACATGTAGAATATCAGTGATAGTCAACTTGTACTGTTTGATACTGTACACATGTAGAATACCATAAATAGTCAACTTGTACTGTTTGATACTGTATATATATAGAATATCATAGATAGTCAACTTGTACTGTTTGATACTGTACACATGTAGAATATCATAGATAGTCAACTTGTACTGTTTGATACTGTACACATGTAGAATATCAGTGATAGTCAACTTGTACTGTTTGATACTGTACACATGAAGAATACCATAGATAGTCAACTTGTACTGTTTGATACTGTACACATGTAGAATAGCATAAATAGTCAACTTGTACTGTTTGATACTGTACACATGTAGAATACCATAGATGGTCAACTTGTACTGTTTGATACTGTACACATGTAGAATATCACAGATAGTCAACTTGTACTGTTTGATACTGTACACATGTAGAATATCATAGATAGTGAACTTGTACTGTTTGATACTGTACACATGTAGAATACCATAAATAGTCAACTTGTACTGTTTGATACTGTACACATGTAGAATACCATAGATAGTCAACTTGTACTGTTTGATACTGTACACATGTAGAATATCATAGATAGTCAACTTGTACTGTTTGATACTGTACACATGTAGAATATCATAAATAGTCAACTTGTACTGTTTGATACTGTACACATGTTGAATATCATAGATAGTCAACTTGTACTGTTTGATACTGTACACATGTTGAATATCATAGATAGTCAACTTGTACTGTTTGATACTGTACACATGTAGAATAACATAAATAGTCAACTTGTACTGTTTGATACTGTACACATGGAGAATACCATAGATAGTCAACTTGTACTGTTTGATACTGTACACATGAAGAATATCATAGATAGTCATCTTGTACTGTTTGATACTGTACACATGTAGAATATCATAGATAGTCAACTTCTACTGTTTGATACTGTACACATGTAGAATACCATAAATAGTCAACTTGCACTGTTTGATACTGTATATATATTGAATATCATAGATAGTCAACTTGTACTGTTTGATACTGTACACATGTAGAATATCAGTGATAGTCAACTTGTACTGTTTGATACTGTACACATGTTGAATATCATAGATTGTCAATTTGTACTGTTTGATACTGTACACATGAAGAATATCATAGATTGTCAACTTGTACTGTTTGATACTGTACACATGTAGAATATCATAGATAGTCAACATGTACTGTTTGATACTGTACACATGTAGAATATCATAGATAGTCAACTTGTACTGTTTGATACTGTATACATGTAGAATATCAGTGATAGTCAACTTGTACTGTTTGATACTGTACACATGTAGAATACCATAAATAGTCAACTTGTACTGTTTGATACTGTACACATGTAGAATATCATAGATAGTCAACTTGTACTGTTTGATACTGTACACATGTAGAATATCATAGATAGTCAACTTGTACTGTTTGATACTGTACACATGTAGAATATCAGTGATAGTCAACTTGTACTGTTTGATACTGTACACATGTAGAATACCATTAATAGTCAACTTGTATTGTTTGATACTGTACACATGTAGAATACCATAAATAGTCAACTTGTACTGTTTGATACTGTACACATGTTGAATATCATAGATAGTCAACTTGTACTGTTTGATACTGTACACATGTTGAATATCATAGATAGTCAACTTGTACTGTTTGATACTGTACACATAGAGAATACCATAGATAGTCAACTTGTACTGTTTGATACTGTACACATGTAGAATATCATAGATAGTCAACTTGTACTGTTTGATACTGTACACATGTAGAATACCATAAATAGTCAACTTGTACTGTTTGATACTGTATATATATAGAATATCATAGATAGTCAACTTGTACTGTTTGATACTGTACACATGTAGAATATCATAGATAGTCAACTTGTACTGTTTGATACTGTACACATGTAGAATATCATAGATAGTCAACTTGTACTGTTTGATACTGTACACATGTAGAATATCAGTGATAGTCAACTTGTACTGTTTGATACTGTACACATGTAGAATACCATAAATAGTCAACTTGTACTGTTTGATACTGTACACATGTAGAATACCATAGATAGTCAACTTGTACTGTTTGATACTGTACACATGTAGAATATCAGTGATAGTCAACTTGTACTGTTTGATACTGTACACATGAAGAATATCATAGATAGTCAACTTGTACTGTTTGATACTGTACACATGTAGAATATCATAGATAGTCAACTTGTACTGTTTGATACTGTACACATGTTGAATATCATAGATAGTCAACATGTACTGTTTGATACTGTACACATAGAGAATACCATAGATAGTCAACTTGTACTGTTTGATACTGTACACATGAAGAATATCATAGATAGTCAACTTGTACTGTTTGATACTGTACACATGAAGAATATCATAGATAGTCAACTTGTACTGTTTGATACTGTACACATGTAGAATATCATAGATAGTCAACTTGTACTGTTTGATACTGTACACATGTAGAATATCATAGATAGTCAACTTGTACTGTTTGATACTGTACACATGTAGAATATCATAAATAGTCAACTTGTACTGTTTGATACTGTACACATGTAGAATATCAGTGATAGTCAGCTTGTACTGTTTGATACTGTACAAATGTAGAATACCATAAATAGTAAACTTGTACTGTTTGATACTGTACACATGTTGAATATCATAGATAGTCAACTTGTACTGTTTGATACTGTACACATAAAGAATACCATAGATAGTCAACTTGTACTGTTTGATACTGTACACATGAAGAATATCATAGATAGTCATCTTGTACTGTTTGTACTGTACACATGTAGAATATCATAGATAGTCAACTTGTACTGTTTGATATTGTACACATGTAGAATATCATAGATAGTCAACTTGTACTGTTTGATACTGTACACATGTAGAATATCAGTGATAGTCAACTTGTACTGTTTGATACTGTACACATGTAGAATACCATAAATAGTCAACTTGTACTGTTTGATACTGTACACATGTAGAATATCAGTGATAGTCAACTTGTACTGTTTGATACTGTACACATGTAGAATATCAGTGATAGTCAACTTGTACTGTTTGATACTGTACACATGTAGAATACCATAAATAGTCAACTTGTACTGTTTGATACTGTACACATGTAGAATATCATAGATAGTCAACTTGTACTGTTTGATACAGTACACATGTGGAATACCATAAATAGTCAACTTGTACTGTTTGATACTGTACACATGTTGAATATCATAGATAGTCAACTTGTACTGTTTGATACTGTACACATGTTGAATATCATAGATAGTCAACTTGTACTGTTTGATACTGTACACATGTTGAATATCATAGATAGTCAACTTGTACTGTTTGATACTGTACACATGGAGAATACCATAGATAGTCAACTTGTACTGTTTGATACTGTACACATGAAGAATATCATAGATAGTCATCTTGTACTGTTTGATACTGTACACATGTAGAATATCATAGATAGTCAACTTCTACTGTTTGATACTGTACACATGTAGAATACCATAGATAGTGAACTTGTACTGTTTGATACTGTACATATGTAGAATTAGTTCTCTCAGCTTTACTTCCTTCATGGATGAGAGATACACCAGCTCTCTTACCTACAGAGATATTGTTCTATATCAGCTCTTTATATACCTGACGACGTATTGTTCTATATCAATTCTGTTACATACCTGACAATGTATTGCTCTATATCAGCCCTGTTATTTGAGGAGGTATGGTTATATATCAGCTCTTTATGTACCTGACAATGTATTACTCTATATCAGCTCTGTTACAAACCTGACAATGTATTGCTCTATATCAGCTCTGTTACCTATCTTTCAATGTATTGCTCTATATCAGCTCTGTTACATACCTGACAATGTATTGCTCTATATCAGCTCTGTTACAAACCTGACAATGTATTGCTCTATATCAGCTCTGTTACATACCTGACAATGTATTGCTTTATATTAGCTCTGTTACATACCTGACACTGTATTGCTCTATATTAGCTCTGTTAAATACCTGATAATGTATTGCTCTGTATCAGCTCTGTTACATACCTGACAATGTCTTGCTCTATATCAGCTCTGTTACATTTCTGACAATGTATTGCTCTATATCAGCTCGGTTACATACCTGACAATGTATTGCTCTATATCAGCTCGGTTACATACCTGACACTGTATTGCTCTATATCAGCTCTGTTACAAACCTGACAATGTATTGCTCTATATCAGCTCTGTTACCTACCTGACAATGTATTGCTCTATATCAGCTCTGTTACAAACCTGACAATGTATTGCTCTATATCAGCTATGTTACAAACCTGACAATGTATTGCTCTATATCAGCTATGTTACAAACCTGACAATGTATTGCTCTATATCAGCTATGTTAAATATCTGACAATGTATTGTTCTATATCAGCTCTGTTACATTCCTGACGATGTATTGTTCTATATCAATTCTGTTACATACGTGACGAGGATATGATCTGTGTCAGCTCTGTTACATACCTGACAATGTATTGCTCTATATCAGCTATGTTACAAACCTGACAATGTATTGCTCTATATCAGCTATGTTACAAACCTGACAATGTATTGCTCTCTATCAGCTATGTTAAATATCTGACAATGTATTGTTCTATATCAGCTCTGTTACATTCCTGACGATGTATTGTTCTATATCAATTCTGTTACATATGTGACGAGGATATGATCTGTGTCAGCTCTGTTACATACCTGACGAGGTATTGTTCTGTATCAGCTATGTTACAAACCTGACAATGTATTGCTCTATATCAGCTATGTTACAAACCTGACAATGTATTGCTCTATATCAGCTATGTTACAAACCTGACAATGTATTGCTCTCTATCAGCTATGTTAAATATCTGACAATGTATTGTTCTATATCAGCTCTGTTACATTCCTGACGATGTATTGTTCTATATCAATTCTGTTACATACGTGACGAGGATATGATCTGTGTCAGCTCTGTTACATACCTGACAATGTATTGCTCTATATCAGCTATGTTACAAACCTGACAATGTATTGCTCTATATCAGCTATGTTACAAACCTGACAATGTATTGCTCTATATCAGCTATGTTACAAACCTGACAATGTATTGCTCTATATCAGCTATGTTACAAACCTGACAATGTATTGCTCTATATCAGCTATGTTAAATATCTGACAATGTATTGTTCTATATCAGCTCTGTTACATTCCTGACGATGTATTGTTCTATATCAATTCTGTTACATACGTGACGAGGATATGATCTGTGTCAGCTCTGTTACATACCTGACAATGTATTGCTCTATATCAGCTATGTTACAAACCTGACAATGTATTGCTCTATATCAGCTATGTTACAAACCTGACAATGTATTGCTCTATATCAGCTATGTTACAAACCTGACAATGTATTGCTCTCTATCAGCTATGTTAAATATCTGACAATGTATTGTTCTATATCAGCTCTGTTACAAACCTGACAATGTATTGTTCTATATCAATTCTGTTACATACGTGACGAGGATATGATCTGTGTCAGCTCTGTTACATACCTGACAATGTATTGCTCTATATCAGCTATGTTACAAACCTGACAATGTATTGCTCTATATCAGCTATGTTACAAACCTGACAATGTATTGCTCTATATCAGCTATGTTAAATATCTGACAATGTATTGTTCTATATCAGCTCTGTTACATTCCTGACGATGTATTGTTCTATATCAATTCTGTTACATACGTGACGAGGATATGATCTGTGTCAGCTCTGTTACATACCTGACGAGGTATTGTTCTGTATGAGCTCTGTTGTGTACTTGATGAGGTATTGTGTTTCTATATCAGCTATGTTACATACCTGAATAGGTAATGTTTCATACCTTGTATGTCACATACCTGACGAGGTATTGTTCATACTTTGTTTGTTACATACCTGACGAGGTATTGTTCCATACCTTGTCTGTTATATACCTGACGAGATATTGTTCCATACCTTGTCTGTTACATACCTGACGAGGTATTGTTTCATACCTTGTCTGTTACATACCTGACGAGGTATTGTTCCATACCTTGTTTGTTACATACCTGACGAGGTATTGTTGCCCCACTTAGTGATGCTATCCCTAACACAATAATAGGCATCCAACAACAAAAGTCAGTGACTACAATAATGGTCATTTTTCTCGCCATGGTAGCATCAGCTCTGCTATCCTAGATCGGACAGTTGTCCGAGATTTCTTTACCACACCAAACATCCAGCCGTAAGCCAGTGCTATGAAAGTGAATGATATGAAATTGAGAGCCAAGAAAACAGATACCGAGTACTCCCAGCCATGCGGCCTTTCAGGAGTGATGTGCAGGGCTAAGCACACCCCTGACCGTCCGTAAAAGTTGGAAAAATAGTTAATTGGCATCAAAGGTACTCCAGCTAACAGAAGTACCACGGTCCACACTCCAGCCATGATGAAGGATGTCTGCTTT
Source organism: Tachypleus tridentatus (assembly GCF_004210375.1). Lineage (NCBI taxonomy): Eukaryota > Metazoa > Arthropoda > Merostomata > Xiphosura > Limulidae > Tachypleus > Tachypleus tridentatus. The sequence continues at coordinate 43,835,920 of NC_134827.1, read as the reverse complement.
GTGCTCAAGCGTCTCATCCGGAACGGGAAAATAATACAGAGAAACCGGTCTAAGGTTATGATGGTTAAAGTTGACACCGAAAGTTCGCTGGACAGAGTGGAAAGAAAGCCAGAGAACTGACAGAGAAGGCTGTGTTTCCAGTAACTGGCGTAAATAAAGTAAATTCCTCGGTAGTAAAAGTCCACAGCCGCTATAATAAGCAAGTAGATACCCATTAACATGTCTCCTATCGCCAAGTTCGTGATGAGGAAGGAGTGGACCTGAAAACAAAATTTTCGTTTTGATGAAGGAAGTTTACAAAGAGACATGCAATAAACACAACCCACCCCCATGCATTAATATACCTTAACACAACAACGTAAATTCTTAACAAAATAACTATCAGGTTTCCAGTAGATATGTAACACACTTCATATAAAATATTGTAAATATCAGCATTGTCCCTTTCTGCTAATTCTCTAAACAAACACTCGAACAACAAAGCACCTTTTTTGTCAGTATCTTTCTTTGGTTCGTTTTAGATTCCGCTCAAAGCTACACGAAGGTTATTTGTGTTTATCACTGCATATATGTTTGTTTGTTTTAACGCAAATCCATACATTGGGTTATTTTGCGCTCTGTTCAACGTGCGGAAATGAACCCAGGATTTTAATGTTGTTAATCTGTAATGCTACAGCTCACACACCAGAGGATTATTCCTAGTATATTGTAACACTTTCCAACAAAGGTAGTAATAACTTATGATACCTTATTATTAATTCTATGAACACATCTCCACACTATAACCAGCATGTTTCCAGTTAAAGCAACACTTTCCAACAAAGGTAGTAATAACTTATGATACCTTATTATTAATTCTATGAACACATCTCCACACTATAACCAGCATGTTTCCAGTTAAAGCAACACTTTCCAACAAAGGTAGTAATAACTTATGATACCTTATTATTAATTCTATGAACACATCTCCACACTATAACCAGCATGTTTCCAGTTAAAGCAACACTTTCCAACAAAGGTAGTAATAACTTATGATACCTTATTATTAATTCTATGAACACATCTCCACACTATAACCAGCATGTTTCCAGTTAAAGCCAGCACTCCTAGAAACCAAATACACACTCGTAAGACGATATTGGACATGAGGTCTTCACAAGAGGAAAACTCGTCTGGTTCTGGATAGCACTCGACGACGTGAGTAGCGAGGCAACAAAAACGGAACTCGTCAGAATGTCTGAAATCAGTACAAAGAACATATTGTATATCTGAACTCGTTAGAATTTCTGAAATCAGTACAAAGAACATCTTGTATATCTGAACTCGTCAGAATGTCTGAAATCAGTGCAAAGGACATCTTGTATATCTCAACAGGATGTCGTGAGGTTAAACTGTTCTTATAAAGGTACATAGTAATATAAATAACACTATACTGTTTTACGTAGTGGTATCTATAACATAGTGATATCCGTGAAAATACATTGTTCTACAAAGTTAATATCCGTAAGATTACATTGTCTTAGAGAGTTATATCCATGAAACCACATTGTCTTACAGAGTTATAGCCGTGAAACTACATTGTCTTACAGAGTTATAGCCATGAAACCACATTGTATCTAAGAACGGCTGGTATGGGTATTAACATTTCTATTAATTAAGCAGATAGCAATGTTTCGACCTTCCTGGGTCATCTTCAGGTTAATCTGATCAGTTAAAGTGTTAATACCCACATACTCTGTAACTCATTTTTATTTCAAGTGGTTTCTCCTCATCAAAAAACGATATTGTCTTACATAGTTTTGTTTCTATGAAACTACCTTGTTTTAAACAGTTGTATCCATTTTAAAGAATATTCATAAAACTACACTCTTTTTATCTAATGATATATGTAAACTACACATTTTATCTAATGATATATGTAAACTACACATTTTATCTAATAATACGTGTAAACTACACTGTTTTATCTAATGATATATGTAAACTACACAGTTTTATCTAATAATACGTGTAAACTACACTGTTTTATCTAATAATACGTGTAAACTACACTGTTTTATCTAATGATATGTGTAAACTACACTGTTTTATCTAATGATATGTGTAAACTACACTGTTTTGTCTAATGATATGTGTAAACTACACTGTTTTGTCTAATGATATGTGTAAACTACACTGTTTTATCTAATGATATGTGTAAACTACACTGTTTTATCTAATGATATGTGTAAACTACACTGTTTTATCTAATGATATGTGTAAACTACACTGTTTTATCTAATGATATGTGTAAACTACACTGTTTTATCTAATGATATGTATAAACTACACTGTTTTGTCTAATGATATGTGTAAACTACACTGTTTTATCTAATGATATGTGTAAACTACACTGTTTTGTCTAATGATATGTGTAAACTACACTGTTTTATCTAATGATAGTGTAAACTACACTGTTTTATCTAATGATATGTGTAAACTACACTGTTTTATCTAATGATATGTGTAAACTACACTGTTTTATCTAATGATATGTATAAACTACACTGTTTTATCTAATGATATGTGTAAACTACACTGTTTTATCTAATGATATGTATAAACTACACTGTTTTATCTAATGATATGTGTAAACTACACTGTTTTATCTAATGATATGTGTAAACTACACTGTTTTATCTAATGATATATGTAAACTACACTGTTTTATCTAATGATATGTGTAAACTACACTGTTTTATCTAATGATATGTGTAAACTACACTGTTTTATCTAATGATATGTATAAACTACACTGTTTTCATAGTAGAACTACATCATTTTACTCACAATTTTTTAACATTGTTAGACCCACGAATACTCGACTCTCCATGTGCGTTACCTTGTTGTAGGTCAAATCTCTGAAAATAAAGAAACTTCTGAGATGTGTTGTGCAAACAGCTATCGTTTTGTGACTTTATTTTTAAACATATACGATTACATTAAAATACCAGTTGATAGATGATATCTTAGGATTCATTTATACCTAACACATATCAGAGAAATGTAGTTTTAGATAAATGTGCAAACTTTGGAATAACTCACAATGAGAATAACTTGTCCAAGCCGTTGAAGACACCTTCATTTAGATTCTTCAAATAGTTGTGTGATAAGTCACTGTCAGAAAAAAACAACAGTTATGTTACTAATATTGTAACCTATGTACCATTGCAGTCATATTACCAAATTGTAACCTATGTAGCATTTAAGTTATGTTACCAATATTGTAACGTATATAGCATTTAAGTTATGTTACCAATATTGTAACCTATGTAGCATTTAAGTTATGTTACAAATATTGTAACCTAAATAGCATTTCAGAAAAACGTAATTATTTATGGAATTTAAAAACACGCCCATCATTATATACGTCTGAAACAAACAAAAATTATTTAATCGTTGTAACTTTAAAAAACACATACACATTTAAAGTACACCCTGCATAGATCAAAACTAGCGAGATTCACACACGTACTTGAACATTTAAAGTACACCCTCCTTAGATCCAAACTAGCGAGAATCACACACGTACTTGAACATTTAAAGTACACCTTCCTCAGATCTAAACTAGCGAGATTCACACACGTGCTTGAACATTTAAAGTACACCCTCCTTAGATCCAAACTAGCGAGAATCACACACGTACTTGAACATTTAAAGTACACCTCCTTAGATCCAAACTAGTGAGACTCACAAACGTGCTCAATGAAAGAAAAGACTTACAGATGGAGTAGCGAACGGAGGCCAAGAAAAGCGTTTCGAGAGACATTGAATATATTCTGATGGCTCAAGTCCCTAAAGGATGAAAAATGTTAGTGGATGATATTCAAATACGGAGATAAAATGTAAGATTATTATATATCATTTTAAATAAAATATAGTGATGTATTATATACAATGTTGAAACAATATACCATTTAATAACACTACAAAACCTGACTGTAATATATTTGTTTGGAAGGTCAGTGTTAATACCTTTACATACTACTAGAGGTAGATAAGAGTAGAATCACAGAAACATCTGAAGGGTTATAAAATGATAGGGTATAAGGGTTGGAGGCTAAACTTAGTTATATATCTTCAAGACTTCGATACTTTAACAAGAAACAAGTACTAATTAACAAAATAATTACTTGAATATAAGACATCTCTACGTAGTTATTAAATAATAATTATCTAATAAGTTCAACTTAAACAGTTAACTCCATGTTGAAGAATTCAAGTTAATACTATGTATCGTTGAAGACATGGGGACCGATATGGCCAGGTGGTTAAGACTCGTAATCAGAGGATCGCAGGTTCGAATCCGCGTTGCACCAAACATGTCCGCCATTTCAGCCTTGGGGCGTTATAATGTGAAGGTCCATCCCACTATTCATGGGTAAAACAGTAGCCCAAGAGTTAGCTGTGGGTGGTGATGACTAACTCTAGTCTTAGTAGGGACGGCTAGCGCAGATAGCCCTCTGTGGTTTTGTGCGAAATTTAATAAAAACAATCTTTTTTAATAAAGTATACATTATTATATTTACAAAATACGTAATATAATATTTGACTTACAAATACATAATAATACATTAAACCTACATAATATGTATTACATTATCAAAGCTACAGAATGCGTAATATATAATATTAAACTCACAAAATATGATTAAGAATATTAGACTTATAAAGTATTTATTATAATGTGAAACCTAAAACTATATGGTAGAATAAGAAACTTACAATGTTTTCAAGGACGATAGTCCACTGAAAGCTGCTAAATCAATTTCTTGTATGAAGTTTCCCTTCAAATTCCTGAAAACGTGATATTAAAAATAGAATAAAACAAAACTATATAAAGATCCTAATTTGTTAAAAAATGTTACAAATAAATAACCTTGAGAAATGCTACAAGTGCTAAACAAATGTAAAATCCATGGAATTACTGAACATCATACGAAACCTACATATTCACTCAGTGTGAGAGTTGATATAATATATATGTAAGAAAATACACTAAATACAATGCACTAAATACAATGTACTAAATACAGTGGTTGCGCAACAAGCATCTCGACGCGGTTAAACCGCCGCACTTCAGCGTGTTTCTCATTGGTGGGCAGTTACAGGCACTTACCACAAAAACTACAAACTGAAGCGTGTTTCTCGTTGGTGGGCAGTTACAGGCACTTACCACAAAAACTACAAACTGAAGCGTGTTTCTCATTGGTGGTTAGTTACAGGCACTTACCACAAAAACTACAAACTGAAGCGTGTTTCTCATTGGTGGGCAGTTACAGGCACTTACCACAAAAACTACAAACTGAAGCGTGTTTCTCATTGGTGGGCAGTTACAGGCACTTACCACAAAAACTACAAACTGAAGAGTGTTTCTCATTGGTGGGCAGTTACAGGCACTTACCACAAAAACTACAAACTGAAGCGTGTTTCTCATTGGTGGGCAGTTACAGGCACTTACCACAAAAACTACAAACTGAAGCGTGTTTCTCATTGGTGGGCAGTTACAGGCACTTACCACAAAAACTACAAACTGCTTCGCGATTCCCCAATAATTCTCAAACCATTCGTGACCCCGTGAGAAACCCTCAGGTTAAGAACCACTGCTCTAGATAGTCCAACCCGCTTACAAGACAATATTTATAGTAAAGTGGGCAAGACTGAACTTCATTGTTTGGCTGGATACAGTATAACTGTATATGTAAAATGTTTTAGCCCTAACTCAAGTCTACGCAGAAGTTTAACGAATCATTACAAGCTTTGTTGATGTAATGGAATGTTCCTCTACTCATGGCTGATAACCCCTTCCATGTATATGATACAGAATATCTCATTCTTCAGGGACTTAGTCGTGAGCCTTAAGGCTTAAACGCTAGAAATCGAATTTTGACACCTTTGGTGATTATATCACTGATAGTTCACTGGGTATGTTTGTGTGTAAATCGATAAACAGAGTACCACCTTGGAACATGAGAAACCAAACCACAAGGTCTATATTATCTTACTCAAAATCAACACCAGAATGTAAAACGGTGTACATGAAACTTTGAAAGTAACATCAAATAATAGAACTATTTCGTTGTTGCTAAACCTAGAGCGACACAATTAGCTCTCTGTGCACTATCTACTATTAATAATAATCTCACACAAAATTATAAGTGTTATCTGTCCTGTCCTTTCAGAATCCCAAAATGTAGTATATGGTTGGCATATTTCCATCAAAACTTCGTATTCGTCATGTGTAACCGAAAAGCCCAGATCTGGTTAGAATTGTTACGTTGGTTAAAGAAAAAGAGCTACATTATTCATAATTAGAATCAGCTACGAATAGCAGGAATATAAGATCATGTTCGAGTCTCTACATTTCAATACAAACTAAAGTAAGAGTAATATGTAGATTATAAAAGTTATAACATCTGGTAGACAAAGCATTTCAATATCCCCTATATGCTATTATAGAAAAGGATAAACTGTGTAGTCAACTAAACGGAGGTGTATTTATTAAAATATGTTCCTATCCCACTACTGTAAGTAAGAATAAACTGTGTAGTCAACTAAACGAAGGTATATTTATTAAAATATGTTCCTATCTTACTACTGTAAGTAAGAATAAACTGTGTAGTCAACTAAACGAAGGTATATTTATTAAAATATGTTCCTATCTTACTACTGTAAGTAAGAATAAACTGTGTAGTCAACTAAACGAAGGTATATTTATTAAAATATGTTCCTATCCTACTACTGTAAGTAAGAATAAACTGTGTAGTCAACTAAACGAAGGTGTATTTATTAAAATATGTTCCTATCCCACTACTGTAAGTAAGAATAAACTGTGTAGTCAACTAAACGAAGGTTTATTTATTAAAATATGTTCCTATACCACTACTGTAAGTAAGAATAAACTGTGTAGTCAACTAAACGAAGGTTTATTTATTAAAATATGTTCCTATACCACTACTGTAAGTAAGAATAAACTGTGTAGTCAACTAAAGGAAGGTATATTTATTAAAATATGTTCCTATCCTACTACTGTAAGTAAGAATAAACTGTGTAGTTAACTAAACGAAGGTATATTTATTAAAATATGTTCCTATCTTACTACTGTAAGTAAGAATAAACTGTGTAGTCAACAAAACGAAGGTGTATTTATTAAAATATGTTCCTATCCCACTACTGTAAGTAAGAATAAACTGTGTAGTCAACTAAACGAAGGTGTATTTATTTTATTTAAAATGTTCCTGTTTTACCAAAGTTAGGTACAACAAACTATGTTTTAACACCCTTCTGTATAGGTTTTATGCTAGATTGTTTCACATATTTTAACACCCTGCTGTATAGAATTTATATTGGATTGTTCCACATATTTTAAGACCCTTCTGTATGGATTACAAACAAGTGTTCCAGACTTTGACCACCTTTCTATATAAATTTTATACTCTATTGTTCTACAGATTTTTACACCCTACTATATAGGTTTTAAACTGGACTTTTTCATAAACATTAATACCTCTCTGTATAGATTTTTAACTAGAGAGTAATACACATTTAACATCTTTCAGTATAGATTTTAAAGTACGTTGTTTCACACATTTTAACACCATTCTGTATAAATTTTGTACTGGATTCTCCCACACATTTTAACAACTTTATTTATAGATTTTATTCTAGATTATTGACATATTTTAACACCATTTTGTATAGATTGTAAGACAGATTGTTCTCCATATTTTAACATCTTTCTGTATGGATTTTATACAAGGTTGTTTCACACATTTCAACACTCTTCTGTATAGATTTTATACAAGATTGTTTCACACATTTCAACACTCTTCTGTGTAGATTTTATACAATGTTGTTTCACACATTTCAACATTCTTCTGTACAGATTTTATACAAGGTTGTTTCACACATTTCAACACTCTTCTGTATAGATTTTATACAAGATTGTTTCACACATTTCAACACTCTTCTGTATAGATTTTATACAAGGTTGTTTCACACATTTCAACACTCTTCTGTATAGATTTTATACAAGATTGTTTCACACATTTCAACACTCTTCTGTATAGATTTTATACAAGATTGTTTCACACATTTCAACACTCTTCTGTATAGATTTTATACAAGATTGTTTCACACATTTCAACACTCTTCTGTATAGATTTTATACAAGATTGTTTCACACATTTCAACACTCTTCTGTATAGATTTTATACAAGATTGTTTCACACATTTCAACACTCTTCTGTATAGATTTTATACAAGATTGTTTCACACATTTCAACACTCTTCTGTATAGATTTTATACAAGATTGTTTCACACATTTCAACACTCTTCTGTATAGATTTTATACAAGATTGTTTCACACATTTCAACACTCTTCTGTATAGATTTTATACAAGATTGTTTCACACATTTCAACACTCTTCTGTATAGATTTTAAAATGAATTGTTCCACACATTTTAACACCATTCTACCTAGACTTTAAACTAGATTCTTCCACATATTTGACAAATGTGTGTATAGATTTTAAACTAGATTGTTCCCATAGTTTAACAAACTTCTGTATGGGTTTTAAATTGGATTGTTCCACACATTTTAACACCCTTCTGTAAATATTTTAAAGTAGGTATTTTTTACACTTGTTGTTCAGTAAGTAAAATAAATAAAAGAGATTCCTCTACATATATTCTCACTTACAGTGAACGCAGCTGACCTAATCCCAGGAATGTGTTGGTAAGAAGTGACGTCAGAAGATTATCATCTAGATACCTAAAGAAATAAAAAAACAAAGAGAGTTTTAAAAATATTGATGTAATTTGTTCTGTCTCTCGTTGCTAGGTGATCGTCAATCGACCGATCGTTTTTCTCTTAACAAAGAAATTTGTTTTCTATCAAGAACGTGGAAGAACATTTCCTGGAGAGTAGTAAGATATTTCTTACACCAACTACTTAACCCTAATCCTCCTTAAATTAAAGCATTTCAGCTTGATATCCAGATAATAGTGTGATTAAGGTGTAATGTTAGACCTAAAATAGACATTAGATTGTAAGCACCTTTCTTATAAGGCAAAGAGAAAATAACTATATTACACTTGAGAAAATCAAAATCTAAAAACAAAATGTTTTTATTATTATTTGAAAAGAAACCTTATTTTTCGCCTTTAAAAATATTATGTATTTACTAGTTTTGTTTCATCCTGTGCGTTTTAAGTAAAATTATTTAGAACACATAAAATGTAACTATAACACTAGCATTTCAGTAGTACGTACAATATTTTAAGACGCCACAAATTTTGAAAAAGCCTTGGGGTAAGACTGGTTATTTGGTTTCTTCCAAGATCCCTGAAAAAATTTAAAAACAAAAAATTATCCGATTTTTGAAATTCAATATTGTGAGTTGGAAACAATTAATGTTATTTCATTAAAAATTAATTTAAAAAAATGCTGTATCGGTAATAATTAAACTAAAATATAATTAATGAATGTTGTTGGATAATTAATAATTAACTAAGTCACTTGTCGTTTCCTTATCGGTATAATGTTACTATCAATTATATAAGCTATTTCTTTGGTAAACCTAAGCCTAATTAATGTTCCTATCAATTAACAAACTGTTAGGCTGTGAGGCTTAATAATATATAAAGTGAGCTAAAGTGATTAAAAACCAAGATAAATACTGCTATAAGAACTGATTATAAATCCACGGTAACACTAGAGTATAAACTGAGTTTTAATTATAATCAATACGATAGATTAAAGGAAGATAAATTGTCACATAATTCGTGTCTTTAATTATCTGCAAGTTAGTATGCTTGAAATTTCTCATGAATATTTCTTAACGTTATAATAAAGACAAAAAACGAATTAATGTGATATTATTTAACTTACAACAGTCCTGCCTTCTCCATGCCATGAAAAACTCCTTTCTGAAGAGAACCACTTAGATTGTTTCCTCGAAATAAACTAAACCAAGATACAAACATCTTAGATCATTAGTGTAGTTCTAATTCTATAAACATACTTGTCAGGTATAGACGTAAGTTGCCAGCTGGTACACAAGTAATCTCCACAAACTAACCACTCACAATCTTAAGTCACCAGCTGGTAAACGGATAACTCTTACCACCTATCTAGTTATCAACTAGTAAACAGGTAACATCCACTATATTTCTAGATATCAACATAAGTCATCATCTAGTAAACAGGTAACCTCCACTATATTTCTAGATATCAACATAAGTCATCATCTAGTAAACAGGTAACCTCCACTATATTTCTAGATATCAACATAAGTCATCATCTACTAAACAGATAACCTCCACTATATTTCTAGATATCAACATAAGTCATCATCTAGTAAACAGGTAACCTCCACTATATTTCTAGATATCAACATAAGTCATCATCTAGTAACAGGTAACCTCCACTATATTTCTAGATATCAACATAGGTCATCATCTAGTAACAGGTAACCTCCACTATATTTCTAGATATCAACATAAGTCATCATCTAGTAAACAGGTAACCTCCACTATATTTCTAGATATCAACATAAGTCATCATCTAGTAAACAGGTAACATCCACTATATTTCTAGATATCAACATAAGTCATCATCTAATAAACAGGTAACATCCACTATATTTCTAGATATCAACATAAGTCATCATCTGGTAAACAGGTAATCTCCACTATATTTCTAGATATCAACATAAGTCATCATCTAGTAAACAGGTAATCTCCACTATATTTCTAGATATCAACATAGGTCATCATCTAGTAACAGGTAACCTCCACTATATTTCTAGATATCAACATAAGTCATCATCTAGTAAACAGGTAATCTCCACTATATTTCTAGATATCAACATAAGTCATCATCTAGTAAACAGGTAACATCCACTATATTTCTAGATATCAACATAAGTCATCATCTAGTAAACAGGTAACCTCCACTATATTTCTAGATATCAACATAAGTCATCATCTAGTAAACAGGTAACCTCCACTATATTTCTAGATATCAACATAAGTCATCATCTAGTAAACAGGTAACCTCCACTATATTTCTAGATATCAACATAAGTCATCATCTAGTAACAGGTAACCTCCACTATATTTCTAGATATCAACATAGGTCATCATCTAGTAACAGGTAACCTCCACTATATTTCTAGATATCAACATAAGTCATCATCTAGTAAACAGGTAACCTCCACTATATTTCTAGATATCAACATAAGTCATCATCTAGTAAACAGGTAACCTCCACTATATTTCTAGATATCAACATAAGTCATCATCTAGTAAACAGGTAACATCCACTATATTTCTAGATATCAACATAAGTCATCATCTAATAAGCAGGTAACATCCACTATATTTCTAGATATCAACATAAGTCATCATCTAGTAAACAGGTAATCTCCACTATATTTCTAGATATCACCATAAGTCATCATCTAGTAAACAGGTAACCTCCACTATATTTCTAGATATCAACATAAGTCATCATCTAGTAAACAGGTAACCTCCACTATATTTCTAGATATCAACATAAGTCATCATCTAGTAAACAGGTAACCTCCACTATATTTCTAGATATCAACATAAGTCATCATCTAGTAAACAGGTAACCTCCACTATATTTCTAGATATCAACATAAGTCATCATCTAGTAAACAGATAACCTCCACTATATTTCTAGATATCAACATAAGTCATCATCTAGTAAACAGGTAACCTCCACTATATTTCTAGATATCAACATAAGTCATCATCTAGTAACAGGTAACCTCCACTATATTTCTAGATATCAACATAGGTCATCATCTAGTAACAGGTAATCTCCACTATATTTCTAGATATCAACATAAGTCATCATCTAGTAAACAGGTAACCTCCACTATATTTCTAGATATCAACATAAGTCATCATCTAGTAAACAGGTAACATCCACTATATTTCTAGATATCAACATAAGTCATCATCTAATAAACAGGTAACATCCACTATATTTCTAGATATCAACATAAGTCATCATCTAGTAAACAGGTAATCTCCACTATATTTCTAGATATCAACATAAGTCATCATCTAGTAAACAGGTAATCTCCACTATATTTCTAGATATCAACATAGGTCATCATCTAGTAACAGGTAACCTCCACTATATTTCTAGATATCAACATAAGTCATCATCTAGTAAACAGGTAATCTCCACTATATTTCTAGATATCAACATAAGTCATCATCTAGTAAACAGGTAACATCCACTATATTTCTAGATATCAACATAAGTCATCATCTAGTAAACAGGTAACATCCACTATATTTCTAGATATCAACATAAGTCATCATCTAGTAAACAGGTAACCTCCACTATATTTCTAGATATGAACATAAGTCATCATCTAGTAAACAGGTAACCTCCACTATATTTCTAGATATCAACATAAGTCATCATCTAGTAAACAGGTAACCTCCACTATATTTCTAGATATCAACATAAGTCATCATCTAGTAAACAGGTAATCTCCACTATATTTCTAGATATCAACATAAGTCATCATCTAGTAAACAGGTAACATCCACTATATTTCTAGATATCAACATAAGTCATCATCTAGTAAACAGGTAACATCCACTATATTTCTAGATATCAACATAAGTCATCATCTAGTAACAGGTAACCTCCACTATATTTCTAGATATCAACATAGGTCATCATCTAGTAACAGGTAACCTCCACTATATTTCTAGATATCAACATAAGTCATCATCTAGTAAACAGGTAACCTCCACTATATTTCTAGATATCAACATAAGTCATCATCTAGTAAACAGGTAACATCCACTATATTTCTAGATATCAACATAAGTCATCATCTAATAAACAGGTAACATCCACTATATTTCTAGATATCACCATAAGTCATCATCTAGTAAACAGGTAACCTCCACTATATTTCTAGATATCAACATAAGTCATCATCTAGTAAACAGGTAACCTCCACTATATTTCTAGATATCAACATAAGTCATCATCTAGTAAACAGGTAACCTCCACTATATTTCTAGATATCAACATAAGTCATCATCTAGTAAACAGGTAACCTCCACTATATTTCTAGATATCAACATAAGTCATCATCTAGTAAACAGGTAATCTCCACTATATTTCTAGATATCAACATAAGTCATCATCTAGTAAACAGGTAATCTCCACTATATTTCTAGTTATCAATATAAGTCATCATCTAGTAAACAGGTAACCTCCACTATATTTCTAGTTATCGACATAAGTCATCATCTAGTAAACAGGTAACCTCCACTATATTTCTAGTCATCAATATAAGTCACCAATCAGTAAACAGGTAACAATCACTATATTAGAACCCTGTTTTTAAAACTACATTATATTTGTGAGAATTTTGATAATTTGTTAACGTAACGGTATCTATAACACATATTATGTAAATTAGAAGCAACTATAAAATATGTTGAAACTAAAACTCTTAACTTGTGTACATATGAGTGAAGTCTAAACTGAAACTCTTAACTTGTGTACATATGAGTGAAGTCTAAACGGAAACTCTTAACTTGTGTACATATGAGTGAAGTCTAAACTAAAACTCTTAACTTGTGTACATATGAGTGAAGTCTAAACTGAAACTCTTAACTTGTGTACATATGAGTGAAGTCTAAACTGAAACTTAACTTGTGTACATATGAGTGAAGTCTAAACTGAAACTCTTAACTTGTGTACATATGAGTGAAGTCTAAACTGAAACTCTTAACTTGTGTACATACGAGTGAAGTCTAAACTAAAACTCTTAACTTGTGTACATATGAGTGAAGTCTAAATGGAAACTCTTAATTTGTGTACATATGAGTGAAGTCTAAACTAAAACTCTTAACTTGTGTACATATGAGTGAAGTCTAAACTGAAACTCTTAACTTGTGTACATATGAGTGAAGTCTAAACGGAAACTCTTAACTTGTGTACATATGAGTGAAGTCTAAACTGAAACTCTTAACTTGTGTACATATGAGTGAAGTCTAAACTGAAACTCTTAACTTGTGTACATATGAGTGAAGTCTAAACGGAAACTCTTAACTTGTGTACATATGAGTGAAGTCTAAACTGAAACTCTTAACTTGTGTACATATGAGTGAAGTCTAAACTGAAACTCTTAACTTGTGTACATATGAGTGAAGTCTAAACGGAAACTCTTAACTTGTGTACATATGAGTGAAGTCTAAACTGAAACTCTTAACTTGTGTACATATGAGTGAAGTCTAAACTGAAACTCTTAACTTGTGTACATATGAGTGAAGTCCAATTAGGTGTTGCAATGAACTATATATAAACAGTACATTTAATCTTGAGGACGTAAATGTAGACGTGAAATAGAAAATTATAACAATTTCTATAATATAGAAAACACCAACGATATAAACAATCGAAATTGTTTGTACTTATGTGTCAATTGGTTACTGGTAACTTTTAGTATAATATTTCACAATATTCGATCAGCTTATTGTATTAGTTAAACCAAAGAGATAATATTTACCAATAGTGTAAAGAAATGGATAATTAGCAAATAAACAAATGTCTACTTATAGCCTATATACATATGTATTAAATAATGTTCTAATAATCTATATACATATGTATTAAATAAGGTTCTAATAATCTATATACATATGTATTAAATAATGTTGTAATAATCTATACACATATGTATTCAATAATGTTGTAATAATCTATATACATATGTATTAAACAATGTTCTAATAATCTATATACATATGTATTAAACAATGTTCTAATAATCTATATACATTTATGTATTAAACAATGTTCTAATAATCTATATACATATGTATTAAATAATGTTCTAATAATCTCTTCTATAATGTATATTAGTCAATTATATTGTTTTTCGTTACATAATATTTCATCGAATTATAAAGTTATTCAGTTAAGGATATTTAAGTATGGTATTTAGTTAATTAATAAAAGATATATAAATGTAGGATATCTTTATATAAACGATATTGTACTCCAAGATAGATATTTCTTCAGAAAAAGTTTAAAAGTGAATGGTATAATTAAGTTGTTTAAGACGGTTTTCAATATTATTAGTATCAGATTATTTTCTAAAACGTAGTATCTGTATGTAAATAGATTATATACTTCTACGTAATATCTAAATTAATCATTTTTAAATTAGTTCTAGAATTTATAAAATATTTTGAGTAAAGTTTCACAAAAAAACAATATTTATTTAATATCAATTATTTTGTCATTTTGTTATATTATTCCTTCCCTGGAGTTCCATAAACTTATTTACTAGACATGTCTTTAAATAAACGAATAAGAAATCTGAATTTGAAAACTCCTACACTTACAACCGTGACATCTGGTGTTCGATATTTTTAGGAAATAAAGTTAACCCTACATCAGTACAGTTGATGGTCACATCAATACATGGACAGCGTTCTTCTTCAGAACATTGAAAAGCTGGAAAGGAGAAAGTTAGTAAATCTATTAAATGACCTTTGTCACTTAAGACAAGTGACACATACAAGTGGTGAGCACTCTATATCTTAATTTCTACATTTTATATAAGCCTATCTGGTTGGAGGGTATAAAACTTTTCAATTTAAGTGTCGTCCATATATAACTGAAAGACTAGTACAAAGCTTTCTGAAGTATTTCATTTTATACGATAGAATTTTGTGTCTAAAGAAATGTTTCTGTTATCTTAGTCACTTGTATTGGAAGACCTTTGTGGTGTTTTGATAAGACGTGCTTCTGACATAATCATTCCTGTTATGTAAAGCTAAACACAAGCCAATCTCTTTATTTTTATCACTGATATGATAGAAATATATAACATAAATACATATGTTATAACCAGATATACAACCAGATATAAATAGATAAAAACAGAAAACAACACTGTATAAGATTACATAGAAACAGAAAACAACACTATACAAACACACAGAAAGAGAAAACAACACTATACAAACACACAGAAACAGAAAACAACACTATACAAACACACAGAAACAGAAAACAACACTATACAAACACACAGAAACAGAAAACAGCACTATACAAACACATAGAAACAGAAAACAACACTATACAAACACATAGAAACAGAAAACACTATACAAACACACAGAAACAGAAAACAACACTATACAAACACACAGAAACAGAAAACAGCACTATACAAACACATTGAAAAAGAAAACAACACTATACAAACACACAGAAACAGAAAACAGCACTATACAAACACATAGAAACAGAAAACAACACTATACAAACACATAGAAACAGAAAACACTATACAAACACACAGAAACAGAAAACAACACTATACAAACACACAGAAACAAAAAACAGCACTATACAAACACATAGAAACAGAAAACAACACTATACAAACACATAGAAACAGAAAACACTATACAAACACACACAGGAACAGAAAACAAAGACTATACAAACACACAGAAACAAAAAACAGCACTATACAAACACACAGAAACAGAAAACAACACTATACAAACACACAGAAACAGAAATAACACTATACAAACACACAGAAACAGAAATAACACTATACAAACACACAGAAACAGAAAACAACACTATACAAACACATAGAAACAGAAAACAACACTATACAAACACACAGAAACAGAAAACAGCACTATACAAACACATAGAAACAGAAAACAACATTATACAAACACGTAGAAACAGAAAACACTATACAAACACACAGAAACAGAAAACAACACTATACAAACACACAGAAACAGAAAACAACACTATACAAACACATTGAAAAAGAAAACAACACTATACAAACACACAGAAACAAAAACAACACTATACAAACACACAGAAACAGAAAACAGCACTATACAAACACATAGAAACAGAAAACAACACTATACAAACACATAGAAACAGAAAACACTATACAAACACACAGAAACAGAAAACAACACTATACAAACACACAGAAACAAAAAACAGCACTATACAAACACATAGAAACAGAAAAACAACACTATACAAACACATAGAAACAGAAAACACTATACAAACACACAGAAACAGAAAACAAAACTATACAAACACACAGAAACAAAAAACAGCACTATACAAACACACAGAAACAGAAAACAACACTATACAAACACACAGAAACAGAAATAACACTATACAAACACACAGAAACAGAAATAACACTATACAAACACACAGAAACAGAAAACAACACTATACAAACACACAGAAACAGAAAACAGCACTATACAAACACATAGAAACAGAAAACAACATTATGCAAACACGTAGAAACAGAAAACACTATACAAACACACAGAAACAGAAAACAACACTATACAAACACACAGAAACAGAAAACAACACTATACAAACACACAGAAACAGAAAACAGCACTATACAAACACACAGAAACAGAAAACAACACTATACTAACACATAGAAACAGAAATAACACTATACAAACACACAGAAACAGAAAACACTATACAAACACACAGAAACAGAAAACAGCACTATACAAACACGTAAAAACAGAAAACAACACTATACAAACACATAGAAACAGAAAACACTATACAAACACACAGAAATAGAAAACAACACTATACAAACACACAGAAACAAAAAACAGCACTATACAAACACACAGAAACAGAAAACAACACTATACAAACACACAGAAACAGAAAACACTATACAAACACATAGAAACAGAAATAACACTATACAAACACAAAGAAACAGAAAACACTACACAAACACACAGAAACAGAAAACAACACTATACAAACACACAGAAACAGAAAACAACACTATACAAACACATAGAAACAGAAAACAACACTATACAAACACATAGAAACAGAAAACACTATACAAACACACAGAAACAGAAAACAACACTATACAAACACACAGAAACAAAAACAGCACTATACAAACACACAGAAACAGAAAACAACACTATACAAACACACAGAAACAGAAATAACACTATACAAACACATAGAAACAGAAAACAACACTATACAAACACACAGAAACAGAAAACAGCACTATACAAACACATAGAAACAGAAAACAACACTATACAAACATACAGAAACAGAAAACAGCACTATACAAACACACAGAAACAGAAAACAGCACTATACAAACACACAGAAATAGAAAACAACACTATACAAACACATAGAAACAGAAATAACACTATACAAACACATAGAAACAGAAATAACACTATACAAACACACAGAAACAGAAAACAACACTATACAAACACACAGAAACAAAAAACAGCACTATACAAACACACAGAAACAGAAAACAACACTATACAAACACACAGAAATAGAAAACAGCACTATACAAACACACAGAAACAAAAAACAGCACTATACAAACACACAGAAACAGAAAACAACACTATACAAACACATAGAAACAGAAATAACACTATACAAACACACAGAAACAGAAAACAGCACTATATATAAATACTTCAAAAGAGAATTGAACACTTACAAACTTGTTTTTTATATTGCTAATGTCTTTACTTAAACTTTCAAATAAGGTTCTAGTCACGAAGCCATGCGCTTAGTAGGTTTCTATAACTCTGAGAAAGCCGAATTATTCTCGTGATTCATGTCATGAACACATCTTAATGACATCACGACAGTACCAATTCAACGTTAAACGTCCCGTATGTAAAGTCATTTTAGTGTGTACTGATAAACTAACAGCACTGTAATGCAGTGGTGGTGTACTTGTGGCTTCTTTAAACCCTAACATCAACCCATAATGAATAAACATATATATAATTATTAACAGTATTTCCAATCTTGGAGCAGTGAAAAATGTTCACAGGAGACATCTCACGCCCTCTTGGTATCAGTCATGTGGTTGCACGAACATGTGACATCGGATGAGGCGTTTTGAATTTCTAGCAGACCCAGTTTACACATCAATATTTGAGTAAAAAACAGAAGTGAACTGCTGGTATTGGCTGCGCTGTTTTTCTGTTGTTTGTGAGTGAATACTGGATATTTAGTGATAATAATATGTAATTATTTTTTTCGCAATAAATATATTATCAAAATTATATTATTTGGCGTGGCATGCATATATTTTTGATCAGTTAGATCTATTGTTATATCAGTGAAATAAAGTTTCACTTACTGTTACGTTACAGTAAGTTAAATTATCGTATTTACGTTAATTGGTGATATATTTTTAAAGTGCATTTACTCTTGTCAGCTTGTCAGAACGTCAGCTCAACCAGCAAAGAAAGTAAAAGGTTCAGATGGAAGGAGCAGCAACAGAGGTTTTGAAAAACCGTGGACTGAAACATTTGTCATGACCATAAAATGTGATAAAGTATTACGTATCTTATGTTCTGAAACAATGGTGTGCAGGACTTTGTAAAATGGAATTATGGAACTGTTCATAAATAACTTTGTGATAAGAGTGAGAAAGAACAAAAAGAACACATTTTTTAACAACAACAACAACATGAAGTCAAATGTTTTGATTGTTTCAGGTAGTTCCAACTTTGTTACTGCTAGCTTTGAGATTTCAAAGATTATTGCTCAACATGGAAAACCACTTAGTGATGGTGAACATATTAAAGAATCGTGGCTGGAATGTGCTCATTTCCTTTTGGACAGTTTTCCAGAGAAAGAAAATATATCCAGTACATTAAGGAATTGTCAACAAGTAGAAACACAGTAAAAAGTAGAATATTACAGATGGAAACAAACACAGCAGAACAACTAACAAAAGATATTGGTTCATATAAATTATTCTCCATTTGTCTTGATAAGATCTCTGATGTTACGTCATCAGTTAGGCTAGCCATTATTGTTCGATTTTTTTACGGGTGAAGAAATCTGTGAAGAACTGGTTAACATGGTAACGTTACCTGAACATACAATAGGGGCTGAAATATGCAATATCCAGTCGACCTGTTGACCTTACAAAAATAGTTTCCGTGACGTCTCATGGTGCACCCAACATAAGTGGTAAAGAAACAGATTTGGTAAATTTGTTTGTAAAATATGTTGGACATCCACTGCTAGGCTTTCATTGTATTATACAAGAAGAGGTTTTATAGCTTGCCTTAAGAAGTTTGATGGATATTGTAACCAAGGTAGTTCATTTTATTTCTGCGCATGCTTTGAAAAAATACAATTTCAGAATTTAATGAAAAAGGCGAATTCCATGTACACACGACTACTTACGTACGACAATATTCGTTGGCTGAGTAGAGGTTCTGTCTTTAAACGATTTGTTGATTGTTTGGATAAAATAATTGACAAATGAACAATTTTCTTGGTCTGATGTCGTGTGATTTGTTGATTGGTGTTTTTACAGGTTTCGTATCACATTTAAATGATTTGAACTCCAAACTGCAGGAATCTGGTAAAACACTTGAAGTTATGTTTAGCAAGATTATGGTAAAACACTTGAAGTTATGTTTAGCAAGATTATGGTAAAACACTTGAAGTTATGTTTAGCAGAAATATGGTAAAACACTTGAAATTATATTTAGCAGGAATATGGTAAAACACTTGAAGTTATGTTTAGCAGGAATATGGTAAAACACTTAAAGTTATGTTTAGCATAAATCTGGTAAAACACTTGAAGTTATGTTTAGCAGGAATATGGTAAAACACTTGAAGTTATGTTTAGCAGGAATCTGGTAAAACACTTGAAGTTATGTTTAGCAGGAATCTGGTAAAACACTTGAAGTTATGTTTAACAGGAATATGGTAAAACACTTGAAGTTATGTTTAGCAGGAATCTGGTAAAACACTTGAAGTTATATTTAGCAGGAATATGGTAAAACACTTGAAGTTATGTTTAGCAGGAATATGGTAAAACACTTGATGTTATGTTTAGCAGGAATATGGTAAAACACTTGAAGTTATGTTTACCAGGAATATGGTACAACACTTGAAGTTATGTTTAGCAGGAATATGGTAAAACACTTGAAGTTATGTTTAGCATAAATCTGGTAAAACACTTGAAGTTATGTTTAGCAGGAATATGGTAAAACACTTGAAGTTATGTTTACCAGGAATCTGGTAAAACACTTGAAGTTATGTTTAACAGGAATATGGTAAAACACTTGAAGTTATGTTTAGCAGGAATCTGGTAAAACACTTGAAATTATATTTAGCAGGAATATGGTAAAACACTTGAAGTTATGTTTAGCAGGAATATGGTAAACCACTTAAAGTTATGATTAGCAGGAATATGGTAAAACACTTGAAGTTATGTTTAGCAGGAATATGGTAAAACACTTGATGTTATGTTTAGCAGGAATATGGTAAAACACTTGATGTTATGTTTAGCATTAATCTGGTAAAACACTTGAAGTTATGTTTAGCAGGAATATGGTAAAACACTTGATGTTATGTTTAGCAGGAATATGGTAAAACACTTGAAGTTATGTTTAGCAGGAATATGGTAAAACACTTAAAGTTATGTTTAGCAGGAATATGGTAAAACACTTGAAGTTATGTTTAGCAGGAATATGGTAAAACACTTGATGTTATGTTTAGCATGAATCTGGTAAAACACTTGAAGTTATGTTAGCAGGAATATGGTAAAACACTTGAAGTTATGTTTAGCAGGAATATGGTAAAACACTTAAAGTTATGTTTAGCAGGAATCTGGTAAAACACTTGAAGTTATGTTTAGCAGAAATATGGTAAAACACTTAAAGTTATGTTTAGCATGAATCTGGTAAAACACTTGAAGTTATGTTTAGCAGGAATATGGTAAAACACTTGAAGTTATGTTTAGCAGGAATATGGTAAAACACTTGATGTTATGTTTAGCAGGAATGTGGTAAAAACTTGATGTTATGTTTAGCAGGAATATGGTAAAACACTTGATGTTATGATTAGCAGGAATATGGTAAAACACTTGAAGTTATGTTTAGCAGGAATATGGTAAAACACTTGATGTTATGTTTAGCAGGAATCTGGTAAAACACTTGAAGTTATGTTTAGCAGGAATATGGTAAAACACTTGATGTTATGTTTAGCATGAATCTGGTAAAACACTTGAAGTTATGTTAGCAGGAATATGGTAAAACACTTGAAGTTATGTTTAGCAGGAATATGGTAAAACACTTAAAGTTATGTTTAGCAGGAATCTGGTAAAACACTTGAAGTTATGTTTAGCAGGAATATGGTAAAACACTTAAAGTTATGTTTAGCAGGAATCTTGTAAAACACTTGAAGTTATGTTTAGCAGGAATATGGTAAAACACTTAAAGTTATGTTTAGCAGGAATATGGTAAAACACTTAAAGTTATGTTTAGCAGGAATCTTGTAAAACACTTGAAGTTATGTTTAGCAGTAATATGGTAAAACACTTGATGTCATGTTTAGCAGGAATATGGTAAAACACTTGAAGTTATGTTTAGCAGGAATATGGTAAAACACTTAAAGTTATGTTTAGCAGGAATATGGTAAAACACTTGAAGTTATGATTAGCAGGAATATGGTAAAACACTTGAAGTTATGTTTAGCAGGAATATGGTAAAACACTTGATGTTATGTTTAGCAGGAATATGGTAAACCACTTAAAGTTATGATTAGCAGGAATATGGTAAAACACTTGAAGTTATGTTTAGCAGGAATATGGTAAAACACTTGATGTTATGTTTAGCAGGAATATGGTAAAACACTTGATGTTATGTTTAGCAGGAATATGGTAAAACACTTGATGTTATGTTTAGCAGGAATATGGTAAAACACTTGAAGTTATGTTTAGCAGGAATATGGTAAAACACTTAGAGTTATGTTTAGCAGGAATATGGTAAAACACTTGAAGTTATGTTTAGCAGGAATATGGTAAAACACTTGAAGTTATGATTAGCAGGAATATGGTAAAACACTTGAAGTTATGTTTAGCAGGAATATGGTAAAACACTTGATGTTATGTTTAGCAGGAATCTGGTAAAACACTTGAAGTTATGTTTAGCAGGAATATGGTAAAACACTTGATGTTATGTTTAGCATGAATCTGGTAAAACACTTGAAGTTATGTTAGCAGGAATATGGTAAAACACTTGAAGTTATGTTTAGCAGGAATATGGTAAAACACTTAAAGTTATGTTTAGCAGGAATCTGGTAAAACACTTGAAGTTATGTTTAGCAGGAATATGGTAAAACACTTGAAGTTATGTTTAGCAGGAATATGGTAAAACACTTAAAGTTATGTTTAGCAGGAATATGGTAAAACACTTGAAGTTATGTTTAGCAGAAATATGGTAAAACACTTGATGTTATGTTTAGCAGGAATCTTGTAAAACACTTGAAGTTATTTTTAGCAGGAATATGGTAAAACACTTGATGTTATGATTAATAACATAAATGCTTTTGAAATCAAACTTAAACATTTTAAACGTGATGTTTACAATGGAATTATTAAATATTTCTCAAACTTAAAAAAACACGTGAAAGACCTTGAGAAAGTATACATTCGTAGCTTGAAAATGTCAAGCAAAATAAATTCAAGTTTTGAACAATTTTCTCTAAGATTTATTAAGTTCAAGTTATTTGAAAAATTACGAAATGCATAAGTATACTGACAGTGTAACATTAGACAAACTGGATCTGGAAATATTGTAGTGGATTGACTTCAATAATTTTGAGACGCAACTGATTGATTTACAAAGCAGTTCAATTTGGAGGCAAAAATTTCTCGACTAAAGAGCTGAACTACAAAATATTGAAAGAGTTCAGTTAGTGACTGGAATAACACAGAAAATAAGGTTCTGAAACTGTGGTATTGTGTTCCTGTGTGTCTGAAAAATGTCAGTAGTAACAGTATTGTCATCAACATGTTTAACTGTGGTATTGTGTTCCTGTGTGTCTGAAAAATGTCAGTAGTAACAGTATTGTCATCAACATGTTTAACTGTGGTATTGTGTTCCTGTGTGTCTGAAAAATGTCAGTAGTAACAGTATTGTCATCAACATGTTTAACTGTGGTATTGTGTTCCTGTGTGTCTGAAAAATGTCAGTAGTAACAGTATTGTCATCAACATGTTTAACTGTGGTATTGTGTTCCTGTGTGTCTGAAAAATGTCAGTAGTAACAGTATTGTCATCAACATGTTTAACTGTGGTATTGTGTTCCTGTGTGTCTGAAAAATGTCAGTAGTAACAGTATTGTCATCAACATGTTTAACTGTGGTATTCTGTTTCTGAGTGTCTGAAATACGTCACAATGTGAATAGTAACAGTATTGTCATCAACATGTTTAACTGTGGTATTCTGTTTCTGAGTGTCTGAAATACGTCACAATGTGAATAGTAACAGTATTGTCATCAACATGTTTAACTGTGTTATTCTGTTTCTGAGTGTCTGAAATACGTCACAATGTGAGTAGTAACAGTATTGTCATCAACATGTTTAACTGTGTTATTCTGTTTCTGTGTGTCTGAAATACGTCACAATGTGAGTAGTAACAGTATTGTCATCAACATGTTTAACTGTGTTATTCTGTTTCTGTGTGTCTGAAATACGTCACAATGTGAGTAGTAACAGTATTGTCATCAACATGTTTAACTGTGTTATTCTGTTTCTGTGTGTCTGAAATACGTCACAATGTGAATAGTAACAGTATTGTCATCAACATGTTTAACTGTGTTATTCTGTTTCTGTGTGTCTGAAATACGTCACAATGTGAATAGTAACAGTATTGTCATCAACATGTTTAACTGTGGTATTCTGTTTCTGAGTGTCTGAAATACGTCACAATGTGAGTAGTAACAGTATTGTCATCAACATGTTTAACTGTGGTATTCTGTTTCTGAGTGTCTGAAATACGTCACAATGTGAGTAGTAACAGTGTTGTCATCAACATGTTTAACTGTGGTATTCTGTTTCTGAGTGTCTGAAATACGTCACAATGTGAATAGTAACAGTATTGTCATCAACATGTTTTGGTGAGTCATTCAGTGATGAACTTTGTAAAATATAATTATACGAATAGACTTGCTGATAAAACTAGTGTTTCATGTTTAGCTCTCAAAACAACCAATTACAGGCCTGATATAAAAGGTGTGTCATCGTTGGTGAACCAGCAGAAGTCTCATTGGGAGTAATATATGAATACTGCCTTTCTCTTAGTTTTAATATGAACCAAATCTTACGAGTTCACAAAATGCTTTCTGTTAATAGTAAAACAATGAATAAATGTAAGTAACTCCCTCTTTTATCTTTAAAATCCATTATTATTGTTACTAATTTAGTCATTTTATTTCTTGTGAATTATTATAGTTATTAACACCATGTAACACCTGTAGGTGTTTCAGTTAAATTAATTCAGAATAATAATAAATTATAATCTACTGCTGAAAATTACCATGATCACGTGGCATTAGACGTACACTTCCAGAACGATTTGTCATCCCTGCTCTAATGTATAGTGATTAAAACATTGATCCCTTCAGATGGCCTGAGGGAGTTAAATATATGAAAGTGGAAACAATAGTAAGACAAAATTTCTACAAAACATGTGTACTGTTATTTTGTCAGGCTTATAAAAAGTTGTTTCTTTACCCACGTGTAAAGTTTACTGAGTATATATATCGAACAGAATGCAGGTACATCCAATTAGATGGAATACTTTACATATATATATAAATATTTCTACTTACACATACGTTAAACACTTGGTGTGTTTTGTCACTATCTGTCTCGTGGAATTATTTGGATTGGTCTTGTTAACACAGTAATCTCTCGTGATAGCTCACCATTCACAAATGTTTGCAGACACGAAACTACCTACCTTCACGTGTATTGGGTCCTTCTTAAAATTGTGTTTGTAATTTTGTTTTCAGTTTTCGTAGTTTTATAAGGTTGGTTCAGTCCCGAGAGCAAGTCTTGAACGTTTATGTAGTTTAGTGACAAATGAAATCACCTTATTTATACAAAACAGTCGTAATAATTTAAAATAATATTATTTTTGTTCCTTAATGACGGAAAACGTAATAAATGTTTTATAATCACCAAGAAACCAAACTCTAGGCCTATTTCTTGAATAACTGAAGATAAGTTTGTCGTACATTGCTTACAAGAATGGACTCAGACAAAAAGATAGAAACAGAGTAGATTCTGTAATGTTATGTGAATACTTGTTATCTTGAGTAGTAGCCCACACCATCAAGATCTTTAGGACTCGATTTGACGACGTTTTACTATTCAGAGCAGACCTGGGAATGTTTTCTGTTGTTCTAATGGTGTTTGATAAGTGCTAGTTAGCACTACTTTATGGTGTTGTTTTCTTTAGGATTAGTACTAGGAAATAAGATAATCACCTGGATTACACCTACAGCCACTCACTAATAAATAATCAAATTTCATCTCAGTCATCACATATGTTTCTCAAAAAATATTCCGAACGTACATTGAAGGTTATAGTTTCTTGCCAAGGTTCTACTAAAGGTTATAAACTTTCCACACAAGGTTATACTGAAACTTATAAGCTTTCAAGCAAATTTCTGATTTAACTTGTAAAGTTTCTAACAGGGGTATTGCTGTAGTTTTAAGCAGAATTCTTGTGAAGGTTAGAAAGGTTCTAATTTAATATTTCTTGAAAGTTATAAAAGTTCTAACTGAAGATCTCTTGACTGACAACACATAACTACATGTGTTCCACAGTCACCGTGTCCAAAACACTGACAACACATAACTACATGTGTTCTACAGTCACCGTGTCCAAAACACTGACAACACATAACTACATGTGTTCCATAGTCATCCTGTCCAAAACACTGACAACACATAACTACATGTGTTCTACAGTCACCGTGTCCAAAACACTGACAACACATAACTACATGTGTTCCATAGTCATCCTGTCCAAAACACTGACAACACATAACTATATGTGTTCCATAGTCATCCTGTCCAAAACACTGACAACACATAACTATATGTGTTCCACAGTCACCGTGTCCAAAACACTGACAACACATAACTATATGTGTTCCATAGTCATCCTGTCCAAAACATTGACAACACATAACTATATGTGTTCCACAGTCACCGTGTCCAAAACACTGACAACACATAACTACATGTGTTCTACAGTCACCGTGTCCAAAACACTGACAACACATAACTGCATGTGTTCCATAGTCATCCTGTCCAAAACACTGACAACACATAACTACCTGTGTTCTGCAGTCGCTCTGAAGAAAACACTGATAACACATAACTACATGTGTTCCATAGTCATCCTGTCCAAAACACTGACAACACATAACTATATGTGTTCCATAGTCATCCTGTCCAAAACACTGACAACACATAACTATATGTGTTCCACAGTCACCGTGTCCAAAACACTGACAACACATAACTATATGTGTTCCATAGTCATCCTGTCCAAAACATTGACAACACATAACTACATGTGTTCCATAGTCATCCTGTCCAAAACACTGACAACACATAACTACCTGTGTTCCACAATCACCCTGTTTAAAACACTGGCAACACATGACTACATGTGTTCCACAATCACCCTGTTTAAAATACTGACAGTTCGTATCTCACTTTTCATAAAATGTTGATAGAATCATTAAAGTATTTTTAGATTTAAATATATTCACACCGGAACGTAGGAAATATTTAGGTCCATCATTCTCTATTATCGTATACGTTAAAACTCAGCATATGAAATATTTAGATCCATCATCCTCTATTATCGTATACGTTAAAACTCAGTATATGAAATATTTAGATCCATCATTCTCTGTTATCGTATACGTTAAAACTCAGCATATGAAATATTTAGATCCATCATCCTCTATTATCGTATACGTTAAAACTAAGCATATGAAATATTTTGATCCATCATCCTCTATTGTCGTATACGTTAAAACTCAGCATATGAAATATTTAGATCCAGCATTCTCTGTTATCGTATGCGTTAAAACTTAGCATATGAAATATTTAGATCCAGCATTCTCTGTTATCGTATACGTTAAAACTCAGCATATGAAATATTTAGATCCAGCATTCTCTATTATCGTATACGTTAAAACTCAGCATATGAAATATTTAGATCCAGCATTCTCTGTTATCGTATACGTTAAAACTAAGCATATGAAATATTTAGATCCAGCATTCTCTATTATCGTATGCGTTAAAACTTAGCATATGAAATATGCTGATCCATCATTCTCTATTATCGTATACGTTAAAACTCAGCATATGAAATATTTAGATCCAGCATTCTCTGTTATCGTATACGTTAAAATTAAGCATATGAAATATTTAGATCCAGCATTCTCTATTATCGTATGCGTTAAAACTTAGCATATGAAATATTTAGATCCATCATTCTCTATTATCGTATACGTTAAAACTAAGCATATGAAATATGCTGATCCATCATTCTCTATTATCGTATATGTTAAAACTCAGCATATGAAATATTTAGATCCAGCATTCTCTATTATCGTATGCGTTAAAACTTAGCATATGAAATATTTAGATCCAGCATTCTCTGTTATCGTATACGTTAAAACTAAGCGTATGAAATATTTAGATCCAGCATTCTCTGTTATCGTATACGTTAAAACTCAGCATATGAAATATTTAGATCCATCATTCTCTGTTATCGTATACGTTAAAACTCAGCATATGAAATATTTAGATCCAGCATTCTCTATTATCGTATACGTTAAAACTCAGCATATGAAATATTTAGATCCAGCATTCTCTGTTATCGTATACGTTAAAACTAAGCATATGAAATATTTAGATCCAGCATTCTCTATTATCGTATACGTTAAAACTAAGCATATGAAATATTTAGATCCAGCATTCTCTATTATCGTATGCGTTAAAACTTAGCATATGAAATATGCTGATCCATCATTCTCTATTATCGTATACGTTAAAACTCAGCATATGAAATATTTAGATCCAGCATTCTCTGTTATCGTATACGTTAAAATTAAGCATATGAAATATTTAGATCCAGCATTCTCTATTATCGTATGCGTTAAAACTTAGCATATGAAATATTTAGATCCATCATTCTCTATTATCGTATACGTTAAAACTAAGCATATGAAATATGCTGATCCATCATTCTCTATTATCGTATATGTTAAAACTCAGCATATGAAATATTTAGATCCAGCATTCTCTTTTATCGTATGCGTTAAAACATAGCATATGAAATATTTAGATCCAGCATTCTCTGTTATCGTATACGTTAAAACTAAGCATATGAAATATTTAGATCCAGCATTCTCTATTATCGTATACGTTAAAACTCAGCATATGAAATATTTAGATCCATCATTCTCTGTTATCGTATACGTTAAAACTTAGCATATGAAATATTTAGATCCAGCATTCTCTATTATCGTATACGTTAAAACTCAGCATATGAAATATTTAGATCCATCATTCTCTCTTATCGTATACGTTAAAACTTAGCGTATGAAATATTTAGATCCATCATTCTCTATTATCGTATACGTTAAAACTTAGCATATGAAATTATTTTCTAACAATATCCTTTGACTTTTTCCGGCTTATTTAATAAATGAAGGTAATTTGAAACAATGTTGCACTGTGTCTGATACGACCTGAAACAAACATGAAAGAATGTTGTACTGTATCTGATACGGCCTGAAACAAACATGAAACAGTGTTGTACTGTGTCTGATACGACCTGAAACAAACATGAAAGAATGTTGTACTGTGTCTGATACGGCCTGAAACAAACATGAAACAGTGTTGTACTGTGTCTGATACGACCTCAAACAAACATGAAACAATGTTGTACTGTGTCTGATACGACCTGAAACAAACATGAAACAGTGTTGTACTGTGTCTGATACGCCTTAAACAAACATGAAACAATGTTGTACTGGTCTGATACGACCTGAAACAAACATTAAACAATGTTCCTCTGAGTGTGATACGACCTCAAACAAACATGAAACAATGTTGTACTGTGTCTGATACGAAGTAAAAGAAACATGAAACAATGTTGTACTAAGTGTGATACGACCTGAAACAAACATGAAACAGTGTTCTGCTGAGTGTGATACGACCTGAAACAAACATGAAACAATGTTGTACTGTGTCTGATACGACCTCAAACAAACATGAAACAATGTTCTGCTGAGTGTGATACGACCTCAAACAAACATGAAACAATGTTGTACTGTGTCTGATACGTGCTGAAACAAACATGAAACAGTGTTCTGCTGAGTGTGATACGACCTCAAACAAACATGAAACAGTGTTGTACTGTGTCTGATACGACCTGAAACAAACATGAAACAATGTTGTACTGTGTCTGATACGACCTGAAACAAACATGAAACAATGTTCTGCTGAGTGTGATACGACCTTAAACAAACATGAAACAATGTTGTACTGTGTCTGATACGACCTGAAACAAACATGAAACAGTGTTCTGCTGAGTGTGATACGACCTGAAACAAACATGAAACAATGTTGTACTGAGTGTGATACGACCTGAAACAAACATGAAACAATGTTGTACTGTGTCTGATACGCCTTAAACAAACATGAAACAATGTTGTACTGTGTCTGATACGACCTGAAACAAACATGAAACAATGTTGTACTGAGTGTGATACGACCTGAAACAAACATGAAACAATGTTGTACTGAGTGTGATACGGCCTGAAACAAACATGAAACAATGTTGTACTGTGTCTGATACGAACTGAAACAAACATGAAACAATGTTGTACTGAGTGTGATACGACCTGAAACAAACATGAAACAATGTTGTACTGAGTGTGATACGGCCTGAAACAAACATGAAACAATGTTGTACTGTGTCTGATATGAACTGAAACAAACATGAAACAATGTTGTACTGAGTGTGATACGACCGGAAACAAACATGAAACAATGTCTGCTGAGTGTGATACGACCGGAAACAAACATGAAACAATGTCTGCTGAGTGTGATACGACCTTAAACAAACTTGATACAGTGTGAAACCGAGATTAATACGACCTGAAATAATTCGGTACTGAACCTATAAAATATAATCATAATTATAAAGCGAAAATTTGAAGAATTTAAATATTATGATATTTTCTCTGACGTATTAAAACTAAATTATTTTGTTAAAAGAAAGGATTTCAAAATAACTCACGACATCCTATTTCATCGGTCCAGGAAAACTGACAGTGGATGTCTCCATCACATATCAAGCTTCCATCAATACAGTAACTGTTAATACACTTTAGTTGACCAGTAGCACAGGTAGAGTTATCTAACGGAAGAGAAACAGTTAACATTTTAGTTCTTTATAAAGTGTTTGTAAAATCACACATTTTAGTTGTTTATAAAGTGTTTGTAAAATCACATATTTTAGTTCTTTATAAAGTGTTTGTAAAATCACACATTTTAGTTGTTTATAAAGTGTTTGTAAAATCACACATTTTAGTTGTTTATAAAGTGTTTGTAAAATCACACATTTTAGTTGTTTATAAAGTCTTTGTAAAATCACACAACCAATAATATCACAACCATGATGTACTTACCACAACCAATAATATCACAACCATCATCACATTCTTACCACGATGTACTTACCACAACCAATAATATGACAACCATGATGTACTTACCACAACCAATTAAATGAGAACCATCAGCACATCCTTCTCTGGGTTTGTTGCTACGGAAACATCTGTTGAACTGTGGGACACACTGACCGTTTGAACACTGGAACTCGTCAGCAGCACACGGTCTTACAGGCTCATCTGAAAAGTGAATCATAAAATAAGTCGGTTCTTACACAGTTTATGTACGAGTGAACCGAATATTCCTTCTCAAATACTCTGTGATATTGTTACTGAAACTAGTGAAATCGACTAGTCCACATTACGATGTGACATCACTACACCTGAAACTGATCTGTACTAATAAGATATTTTGTGTAACAAATATTACTGAAACTGGTCAAGTTCACAATAAATATTCTATGGTATCAGTATCACTGAATCTGGTCAGTTCACAACATATATTATATAGTATCAGTATTATAGAAACAGGTCAGTTTATAACAAATATTCTATAGTATCAGTATTATGAAACAGGTCAGTTCATAACAGATATTCTATAGTATCAGTATTATAGAAACAGGTCAGTTTATAACAAATATTCTATAGTATCAGTATCACTGAATCTGGTCAGTTTATAATAGATATTCTATAGTATCAGTATCACTGAAACTGGTCAGTTTATAACAGATATTCTATAGTATCAGTATCACTGAATCTGGTCAGTTCATAACAGATATTCTATAGTATCAGTATCATAGAATCTGGTCAGTTTATAATACATATTTTATAGTATCAGTATCACTAAATCTGTTCAGTTCATAACAGATATTCTATAGTATCAGTATCACTGAATCTGGTCAGTTCATAACAGATATTCTATAGTATCAGTATCACTGAATCTGGTCAGTTTATAACAGATATTCTATAGTATCAGTATCACTGAATCTGGTCAGTTCATAATAGATATTCTATAGTATCAGTATCACTGAATCTGGTCAGTTTATAATACATATTCTATAGTATCAGTATCACTAAATCTGTTCAGTTCATAACAGATATTCTATAGTATCAGTATCACTGAATCTGGTCAGTTCATAACAGATATTCTATAGTATCAGTATCACTGAAACTGGTTTGTTCACAACATATATTATATAGTATCAGTATTATAGAAACAGGTCAGTTCATAACAGATATTCTATAGTATCAGTATTATAGAAACAGGTCAGTTCATTACAGATATTCTATAGTATCAGTATTATAGAAACAGGTCAGTTCATAACAGATGTTCTATAGTATCAGTATCACTGAATCTGGTCAGTTTATAATACATATTCTATAGTATCAGTATCACTGAATCTGGTCAGTTCATAACAGATATTCTATTGTATCAGTATCACTGAAACTGGTCAGTTCACAACATATATTATATAGTATCAGTATTATAGAAACAGGTCAGTTCATAACAGATATTCTATAGTATCAGTATTATAGAAACAGGTCAGTTCATAACAGATATTCTATAGTATCAGTATCACTGAAACTGGTCAGTTCACAACATATATTATATAGTATCAGTATTATAGAAACAGGTCAGTTCATAACAGATATTCTGTAGTATCAGTATTATAGAAACTGGTCAGTTCATAACAGATATTCTATAGTATCAGTATCACTGAAACTGGTCAGTTCACAACATATATTATATAGTATCAGTATCACTGAAACTGGTCAGTTCACAACATATATTATATAATATCAGTATTATAGAAACAGGTCAGTTCATAACAGATATTCTATAGTATCAGTATCACTGAAACTGGTCAGTTCACAACATATATTATATAGTATCAGTATTATAGAAACAGGTCAGTTCATAACAGATATTCTATAGTATCAGTATTATAGAAACTGGTCAGTTCACAACATATATTATATAATATCAGTATTATAGAAACAGGTCAGTTCATAACAGATATTCTATAGTATCAGTATCACTGAAACTGGTCAGTTCACAACATATATTATATAGTATCAGTATTATAGAAACAGGTCAGTTCATAAAAGATATTCTATAGTATCAGTATTATAGAAACAGGTCAGTTCATAACAGATATTCTATAGTATCAGTATCACTGAAACTGGTCAGTTCACAACATATATTATATAGTATCAGTATTATAGAAACAGGTCAGTTCATAACAGATATTCTATAGTATCAGTATTATAGAAACTGGTCAGTTCACAACATATATTATATAATATCAGTATTATAGAAACAGGTCAGTTCATAACAGATATTCTATAGTATCAGTATCACTGAAACTGGTCAGTTCACAACATATATTATATAGTATCAGTATTATAGAAACAGGTCAGTTCATAAAAGATATTCTATAGTATCAGTATTATAGAAACAGGTCAGTTCATAACAGATATTCTATAGTATAAGTATTATAGAAACAGGTCAGTTCATAACATATATTCTATAGTATCAGTATTATAGAAACAGGTCAGTTTATAATAGATTTTCTATAGTATCAGTATCACTGAGTCTGGTCAGTTTATAATAGATATTTACATATAATTATTGCATCACTTTGCTCAGAGGAAAGATAAAAAGGTTCTATATTAATAGCATTATTTGTGTAATAACAGACAAAACATATGTAAAAGCAGACAAAAAAAAGCCTCAAATCTATATTTTGCTATTAATTCGACTTATAAAAGGTTTAAATATTGTATAGGCAAAAGGTAAAATGATACGAGATAGTTTAAATCATTTCGAAAAGTGGACCAGAAGTCTGTAGCATAAAAACCACTGACAATAAACGTTCTTTAAAGATAATAAAATCATTAAAAGAGTCGGAACTAAAAACAGAATAAAGACTTCAATACTTTACCACAAAACATTTCATCTGAAGAGTCCGGACAGTCTGGTATGAAATCACACCACCATTCTAACCGGATACATTGCCCTCCTAAACACTTCCTGCTGCCTTCAGAGCAAGTGATGTTCTCTAAATATAAACAAAGAAATATTTTTTACGAAGCATTTCCAATCACTCATCAATACATCAATATCAAAAATCAGGTTAATAAAGAAGGATCGTCAAGTCATGAACCAGATCCAAAACCAAGTCAGAACCGTTACCTCCAAGGTGAATGAAACTGGTAATAAAAA
Source organism: Tachypleus tridentatus (assembly GCF_004210375.1). NCBI lineage: Eukaryota > Metazoa > Arthropoda > Merostomata > Xiphosura > Limulidae > Tachypleus > Tachypleus tridentatus. The sequence goes on along the minus strand of NC_134827.1, from coordinate 43,800,979 downwards.
GAACGTCAAACGTGACCTCAGTATTTCATGCACCTGATGTGCCACCAACTATTTATTGTAGAAGGCTTTGCAGTTGAATAAAAAACATTGTAATCTTATAATTTACAAGAACAGGAGTGTTACCTGCTTCAGGTCTAAAGAAATGTGATGTTATGTGTACCTCCAGTAGATCTCAGCTCGATGAAAATATTTACCTTAGAATAATATAACTTATTACCATCAGGTCAGATAAGGAGGACATGACCACCATCTTGAAATATGGTATTGGTAACAACCTAATGAGAGTTTATAGTTATATAAGAGGTAGAGCTGAAACAGTCACACGAATCCAGATGAAAATGACAACAGTCATCATGAGAAAGACTGAACTCGCAGCAACCGAACTTTGTGTCCTTGTTCAGTTCCATTGGAATTTTGTTTTTTGCATCTTATTAAACGTAGTCTTTTTAAGTGGACATTGACGAACAGAGAAGGGCGTTAGGTTGACCACGTCATTTATTGTTGAAGATTATTATTATCAAAATGACAGAAATATGTGATCACGACCTGAGACTAAAGAATAGAAAGAAGAAATAAGGACGATGTTCTGCTGGAAGAGACGAACGTACCATCGATTTATTATAACCTTCCAGATAAGGTAACTTGTTGAGTTTTTGTACATTATCAAAATGTTGACTTTGAGTCACCAGAAAAACATGTAGAAAATTAAACAAGACGAAAGTTCGCTGTCTCGAAAAACTCAATAAGAATAAAGATATGACAAGGCACAAACTCCTATAAGTTTCTCATACAAACAAGGTTTTATTAAAACAACTCTGAGGGTAAGTTTTCATGTCTGATTAGAAATGTTATTCCTTAAGATGATAAGTTATCTTATTAACTTCTCGAGATTTAATGATCCTAAAGTGAAGTTAAGTAAAGTAAAGTTAACTTTAGTGTAAGCCAGAAACAACAAATAACACAAGGAATGTTACAAACAAATTATCATATCACATGTATATAAACTGTAAAAAATGTTACAAACAAATTGTCATATCACATGTATATAAACTGTAAGGAATGTTACAAACAAATTATCATGTCACATGTATATAAACTGTAAGGAATGTTACAAACAAATTATCATATCACATGTATATAAACTGTAAAAAATGTTACAAACAAATTGTCATATCACATGTATATAAACTGTAAGGAATGTTACAAACAAATTATCATGTCACATGTATATAAACTGTAAAGAATTTTACAAACAAATTATCATGTCACATGTATATAAACTGTAAGGAATGTTACAAACAAATTATCATGTCACATGTATATAAACACTAAGGAATGTTACAAACAAATTGTCATATCACATGTATATAAACTGTAAGGAATGTTACAAACAAATTGTCATATCACATGTATATAAACTGTAAGGAATGTTACAAACAAATTATCATGTCACATGTATATAAACTGTAAGGAATGTTACAAACAAATTATCATGTCACATGTATATAAACTGTAAGGAATGTTACAAACAAATTATCATGTCACATGTATATAAACTGTAAGGAATGTTACAAACAAATTATCATGTCACATGTATATAAACTGTAAAGAATTTTACAAACAAATTATCATGTCACATGTATATAAACTGTAAGGAATGTTGCAAACAAATTATCATGTCACATGTATATAAACTGTAAGGAATGTTACAAACAAATTATCATATCACATGTATATAAACTGTAAGGAATGTTACAAACAAATTATCATGTCACATGTATATAAACCGTAAGGAATGTTACAAACAAATTATCATATCACATGTATATAAACTGTAAGGAATGTTACAAACAAATTATCATGTCACATGTATATAAACTGTAAGGAATGTTACAAACAAATTATCATGTCACATGTATATAAACTGTAAGGAATGTTACAAACAAATTATCATGTCACATGTATATAAACTGTAAGGAATGTTACAAACAAATTATCATATCACATGTATATAAACTGTAAGGAATGTTACAAACAAATTATCATGTCACATGTATATAAACTGTAAGGAATGTTACAAACAAATTATCATGTCACATGTATATAAACCATAAGGAATTTTACAAACAAATTATCATGTCACATGTATATAAACTGTAAGGAATGTTACAAACAAATTATCATATCACATGTATATAAACTGTAAGGAATGTTACAAACAAATTATCATGTCACATGTATATAAACTGTAAGGAATGTTACAAACAAATTATCATGTCACATGTATATAAACTGTAAGGAATGTTACAAACAAATTATCATGTCACATGTATATAAACTGTAAGGAATGTTACAAACAAATTATCATATCACATGTATATAAACTGTAAAGATATTTATATCTTACAGATCATGTGTTGCACCTTCGTTTACTCTTTCATTAAATAAACATTACATTATTTTCATTACATTAGAGAATATAACATGAAACATACGTCATGAATAGAACAGCCTACAAATTTACATGTAGTGAACACCACATGAAACATTCATCATGAAGAGAACAGCCTATAAATCTACATGTAGTGAGCACCACATGAAACATTCATCATGAATAAAACAGCTTACAAATCCACATGTAGTGAACACCACATGAAACATCCATCATGAAGAGAACAGCTTACAAATCTACATGTAGTGAGCACCACATGAAACATCCATCATGAAGAGAACAGCTTACAAATCTACATGTAGTGAACACAACATGAAGCATCCATCATGAAGTGAACAGCTTACAAATCTACATGTAGTGAGCACAACATGAAACATCCATCATGAAGAGAACAGCTTACAAATCTACATGTAGTGAGCACCATATGAAACATTCATCATGAATAAAACAGCTTACAAATCCACATGTAGTGAACACCATATGAAACATTCATCATGAATAGAACCGCTTACAAATCTACATGTAGTGAGCACCACATGAAACATCCATCATGAAGAGAACAGCCTATAACTCTACATGTAGTGAACACCACATGAAACATCCATCATGAAGAGAACAACTTTTAATTTAACGTTACAAAAGTATGAAGAATTTTTGTCTAATAAATGTTTCTGTGGTGTAATAGTTATATAATAGTTGTATAATAGCTATATAATAGTTATATAATAGTTACACATCTATAGCCCTTTTCGTCTCTCCGATATTTAATGAATTTATTTCATCTCTAAACTCACATCTTATAAAGTCGTTAGGAAAGCTTTCATTCAAATAACATTTTTAAACTGTAAACTTAAAATAGAACACAAAAAACAGAAGTGTTAACATTGTAAACTTAAAATAGTACATCAATACAGAAGTGTTAACATTGTAAACTTAAAATAGTACACAAACAACAGAAGTGTTAACATTGTAAACTTAAAATAGTACATCAATACAGAAGTGTTAACATTGTAAACTTAAAATAGTACATCAATACAGAAGTGTTAACATTGTAAACTTAAAATAGTACACAAACAACAGAAGTGTTAACATTGTAAACTTAAAATAGTACATCAATACAGAAGTGTTAACATTGTAAACTTAAAATAGTACACAAACAACAGAAGTGTTAACATTGTAAACTTAAAATAGTGAAGTGTTAACATTGTAAACTTAAAATAGTACATCAATACAGAAGTGTTAACATTGTAAACTTAAAATAGTACATCAATACAGAAGTGTTAACATTGTAAACTTAAAATAGTACATCAATACAGAAGTGTTAACATTGTAAACTTAAAATAGTACACCAATACAGAAGTGTTAACATTGTAAACTTAAAATAGTACACCAATACAGAAGTGTTAACATTGTAAACTTAAAATAGTACACAAAGAACAGAAGTTTTAACATTGTAAACTTTATATGGTACATCAATACAGAAGTGTTAGCATTGTAAACTTAAAATAGTGAAGTGTTAACATTGTAAACTTAAAATAGTACATCAATACAGAAGTGTTAACATTGTAAACTTAAAATAGTACATCAATACAGAAGTGTTAACACTGTAATCCTAAAATAGTACATCAATACAGAAGTGTTAACATTGTAAACTTAAAATAGTACACCAATACAGAAGTGTTAACACTGTAATCCTAAAGTAGTACACCAATACAGAAGTGTTAACACTGTAATCCTAAAGTAGTACATCAATACAGAAGTGTTAACATTGTAAACTTAAAATAGTACATCAATACAGAAGTGTTAACATTGTAAACTTAAAATAGTACATCAATACAGAAGTGTTAACATTGTAAACTTAAAATAGTACATCAATACAGAAGTGTTAACATTGTAAACTTAAAATAGTACACCAATACAGAAGTGTTAACATTGTAAACTTAAAATAGTACATCAATACAGAAGTGTTAACACTGTAATCCTAAAATAGTACATCAATACAGAAGTGTTAACACTGTAATCCTAAATTAGTACATCAATACAGAAGTGTTAACACTCTAAACTTACCACAGTCAATCTCATCCGTCCGGTCAAGACAGTCGTAGAACGTGTCACAGCGAAGACGGCCGTCGATACACTGACTATTATTACAAGTGAACTCATATGGCGCACAGCTTCCGATAGCTACAGACATAAGAAATATCTGGTACACAATTATTATTGTGAAACCAACCATAGTCTGAGAAACCGGTGTTAAAGTCACGTAATAAGAAGATAATTTTATAAAACAAAAGTTGGTGTGATTACTCCAGAGAAAGAAAACAACAAGTCCATAGAGTAGAATATAAAATATTTAACCCTTAAATTTATATAATGAAAGTTTGTAATATTATATTTTTACCTTTACCATAGTTCGATATTGAAAAGCTAATAAGTATTATCTGTGATTTGTATCAGTTTAAAACATGTTGTATTTGTCCACATCCACTTTATACAAGAAATCATTTCGGGTTTACTAATACAAGGTCTCCGGGATATCATTTCGGGTTTACTAATACAAGGTCCCCAAGAAATCATTTCGGGTTTACTAATATAAGGTCTCCGAGTAATCATTTCGGGTTTACTAATACAAGGTCTCCAAGAAAACATTTCGGATTTACTAATACAAGGTCTCCAAGAAATCATTTCTGGTTTACTAATACAAGGTTTCCAAGAAATCATTTCAAGTTTATTAATACAAGGTCTCCAAGAAATCATTTTGGGTTCACTAATACAAGGTCTCCAAGAAATCATTTTGTGTTTACTTATACAAGGTCTCCAAGAAATCATTTCGGGTTTACTAATACAAGGACTCCAAGAAATCATTTTGGGTTTACTAATACAAGGTCTCCAAGAAATCATTTCGGGTTTACTAATACAAGGTCTCCGATGAATCATTTCGGGTTTATTAATACAAGGTCTCCAAGAAATCATTTCGGGTTTACTAATACAAGGTCTCCATACAAGGTCTCCAAGAAATCATTTCGGGTTTACTGATACAAGGTCTCCAAGAAATCATTTCGGGTTTACTAATACAAGGTCTCCAAGAAATCATTTCGGGTTTACTATTACAAGGTCTCCAAGAAAACATTTCGGGTTTACTAATACAAGGTCTCCAAGAAATCATTTCGGGTTTAATACAAGGTCTCCAAGAAATCATTTCGGGTTTACTAATACAAGGTCTCCAAGAAATCATTTCGGGTTTACTAATACAAGGTCTCCAAGAAAACATTTCGGGTTTACTAATACAAGGTCTCCAAGAAATCATTTCGGGTTTACTAATACAAGGTCTCCAAGAAATCATTTCGGGTTTACTAATACAAGGTCTCCAAGAAATCATTTCGGGTTTACTAATACAAGGTCTCCAAGAAATCATTTCGGGTTTACTAATACAAGGTCTCCAAGAAATCATTTCGGGTTTACTAATACAAGGTCTCCAAGAAATCATTTCGGGTTTACTAATACAAGGTCTCCAAGAAATCATTTCTCCAAGAAATCATTTCGGTTTACTAATACAAGGTCTCCAAGAAATCATTTCGGGTTTACTAATACAAGGTCTCCAAGAAATCATTTCGGGTTTACTAAGGTACAAGGTCTCCAAGAAAATCATTTCGGGTTTACTAATACAAGGTCTCAATACGGGTTTACTAATACAAGGTCTCCAAGAAATCATTTCGGGTTTACTAATACAAGGTCTCCAAGAAATCATTTCGGGTTTACTAATACAAGGTCTCCAAGAAATCATTTCGGGTTTACTAATACAAGGTCTCCAAGAAATCATTTCGGGTTTACTAATACAAGGTCTCCAAGAAATCATTTCGGGTTTACTAATACAAGGTCTCCAAGAAATCATTTCGGGTTTACTAATACAAGGTCTCCAAGAAATCATTTCGGGTTTACTAATACAAGGTCTCCAAGAAATCATTTCGGGTTTACTAATACAAGGTCTCAAGAAATCATTTCGGGTTTACTAATACAAGGTCTCCAAGAAAATCATTTCGGGTTCACTAATACAAGGTCTCCAAGAAATCATTTCGGGTTTACTAATACAAGGTCTTCAAGAAATCATTTCGGGTTTATTGATACAAGGTCTCCAAGAAATCATTTCGGGTTTACTAATACAAGGTCTCCAAGAAATCATTTCGGGTTTACTAATACAAGGTCTCAAGAAATCATTTCGGGTTTACTAAGGTCTCAAATCATTTCGGGTTTACTAATACAAGGTCTCCAAGAAATCATTTCGGGTTTACTAATACAAGGTCTCCAAGAAATCATTTCAGGTTTACTAATACAAGGTCTCAAGAAATCATTTCGGGTTTACTAATACAAGGTCTCCAAGAAATCATTTCGGGTTTATTGATACAAGAGTCTCCAAGAAATCATTTCAGGTTTACTAATACAAGGTCTCCAAGAAATCATTTCGGGTTTACTAATACAAGGTCTCCAAGAAATCATTTCGGGTTTACTAATACAAGGTCTCCAAGAAATCATTTCGGGTTTATTAATACAAGGTCTCCAAGAAATCATTTCGGGTTTACTAATACAAGGTCTCCAAGAAATCATTTCGGGTTTACTAATACAAGGTCTCCAAGAAATCATTTCGGGTTTACTAATACAAGGTCTCCAAGAAATCATTTCGGGTTTACTAATACAAGGTCTCCAAGAAATCATTTCGGGTTTATTGATACAAGGTCTCAAGAAATCATTTCGGGTTTACTAATACAAGGTCTCCAAGAAATCATTTCGGGTTTACTAATACAAGGTCTCCAAGAAATCATTTCGGGTTTACTAATACAAGGTCTCCAAGAAATCATTTCGGGTTTTGATACAAGGTCTCCCAAAAATCATTTCGGGTTTACTAATACAAGGTCTCAAGAAATCATTTCGGGTTTACTAATACAAGGTCTCCAAGAAATCATTTCGGGTTTATTGATACAAGATCTCCAAGAAATCATTTCGGGTTTACTAATACAAGGTCTCCAAAAAATCATTTCTAGTTCACTGATTTCCAAAAAATCATTTCGGGTTCACAAGGTCTCCAAGAAATCATTTCGGGTTTACTGATAGGTCTCCAAAAAATCACTAATACAAGGTCTCAAGAAATCATTTCGGGTTTACTAATACAAGGTCTCCAAGAAATCATTTCGGGTTTATTGATACAAGATCTCCAAGAAATCATTTCGGGTTTACTAATACAAGGTCTCCAAGAAATCATTTCGGGTTCACTAATACAAGGTCTCAAGAAATCATTTCGGGTTTACTAATACAAGGTCTCGAGGAATCATTTTATTAATATGAGGTCTCAAGAAATCATTTCGGTTTACTAATACAAGGTCTCCAAGAAATCATTTCAGGTTTACTAATAGGTCTCCAAGAAATCATTTCGGGCTTATTAATACAAGGTCTCCAAGAAATCATTTCGGGTTTACTGATACAAGGTCTCAAAAAATCATTTCGGGTTTACTAATACAAGGTCTCAAGAAATCATTTCGGGTTTACTAATACAAGGTCTTCAAGAAATCATTTCGGGTTTATTGATACAAGATCTCCAAGAAATCATTTCGGGTTTACTAATACAAGGTCTCCAAGAAATCATTTCGGGTTCACTAATACAAGGTCTCCAAGAAATCATTTCGGGTTTACTAATACAAGGTCTTCGAGGAATCATTTCGGGTTTATTGATATAAGGTCTCCAAGAAATCATTTCGGATTTACTAATACAAGGTCTCCAAGAAATCATTTCGGGTTTACCATTGGAAGGTCTCCAAGAAAACATTTCGGGCTTATTAATACAAGGTCTCCAAGAAATCATTTCGGGTTTACTGATACAAGGTATCCAAAAAAATCATTTCGGGTTCACTAATACAAGGTCTCCAAGAAATCATTTCGGGTTTACTAATACAAGGTCTTCAAGAAATCATTTCGTGTTTATTGATACAAGATCTCCAAGAAATCATTTCGGGTTTACTAATACAAGGTCTCCAAGAAATCATTTCGGGTTTACTAATACAAGGTCTCCGAGGAATCATTTCGGGCTTATTAATACAAGGTCTCCAAGAAATCATTTCGGGTTTACTGATACAAGGTATCCAAAAAAAGCATTTCAGGTTCTACTACACATATATCTCAAATCATTTCTGGTTTACATAATACAAGGTCTCCAAGAACTCATTTCGGGTTTATTGATACAAGATCTCCCAAGAAATCATTTTGGGTTTACTAATACAAGGTCTCCAAGAAATCATTTCGGGTTTACCATTACAAGGTCCAAGAAATCATTTCAGGTTTACTGATATAAGGTCTCCAAGAAATCATTTCGGGTTTTACTAATACAAGGTTCCGAGGTTCAAGTTTTTAATTATTTGTTCTCGGTTTGATACCAATATTTGTTTACTTCTTTTAATTATGGTATTTGATATTCGGGATATAAAATTATGATATATTGTAAGTTATTTAAAACAAAGACGTTGTAACAAGTGCGTCACAGATTTATCTCGCACTCTGGTGTTTATGTAAATAAATGAAAGTGGATTTAGGCTGAATTAATAAATGTTACATTATAAGTTCATGTCAGGAATATAAATGTGAATATAACCACATTTGAAATTTTAATTTCAAACTATTGCAATCTCGCGACACCTCACGAGGCATAAAGCTGAGCTGTTAACAAATTTCTTGGTAACGTTCAACGCTTTGGTTACGAAAGTGAAACGTAACACGATAAACCAATATACAGAACTACCAGAGTGGGTATTGTGGGCCCTATTATTGTTATATAATCACCGACTCTAATTAAACAATTACGGAAAATGTTAACAACTCAAAAAGCACAATTATAAACAATTATATCATATTTGGAAAAGACAAACATGGAAAACGTTCCTTCTGTTAGTAATTATCGGAATAAATATATTTCTCAGGTAGAACTGTAAACCAGTGTAAAACCAAATCTAACACCAAACAGTCTATATTTAACAACTGTTGACGTAATGTAATACAAATATCAAATGTTTGTTTAGATTTAGTGTTTTTGTAAGTAGATTGAACAAACATTTGACCAAGATTAGTAAATTCTATGTCCATTATTAAAAGTGTGTTCGAACCCATATTTATCACCGTAATGTAAGAAACACCGACATAGTGATTTTATGATCCGAGAAGATTGTAGATTTAGAGACAGAAAACTTATCAGATTTTAGTATGGGTCATCAGTCGTTATAATGGATGAAATAAATATTTCTATATTTGTAGAAAGTCTTCTTGGTTGGTCAAACGTGTGTATTATTTCCATTAATACAATAAGACACTTGTCAAGGTCTCACGTCTTGTTAAAATGTATTAAAAACAACAATCAAACATTAAGTAAGAAAGACAATAACACGAAGTTCAAGAAACACGTGGAATTTATAAATGATAGAATAGTGACTGATGTTGGAAAACTGGTAGCAACGCATTTAATGAAAGTATTGCAATACACAAACATTTCAGGTTTAATAACTACTTACTTAACGATAGTTTTGGAATACACAAACATTTCAGGTTTAATAACGACTTACTTAACGATAGTTTTGGAATACACAAACATTTCAGGTTTAATAACGACTTACTTAACGATAGGTTTGGAATACACAAACATTTCAGGTTTAATAACTACTTACTTAACGATAGTTTTGGAATACACAAACATTTCAGGTTTAATAACTACTTACTTAACGATAGTTTTGGAATACACAAACATTTCAGGTTTAATAACGACTTACTTAACGATAGTTTTGGAATACACAAACATTTCAGGTTTAATAACTACTTACTTAACGATAGGTTTGGAATACACAAACATTTCAGGTTTAATAACGACTTACTTAACGATAGGTTTGGAATACACAAACATTTCAGGTCTAATAACGACTTCCTTAACGATAGTTTTGGAATACACAAACATTTCAGGTTTAATAACTACTTACTTAACGATAGCTTAAAAATACACAAACATTTCAGGTTTAATAACGACTTACTTAACGATAGATTTGGAATACACAAACATTTCAGGTCTAATAACGACTTACTTAACGATAGCTTAAAAATACACAAACATTTCAGGTTTAATAACTACTTACTTAACGATAGCTTAAAAATACACAAACATTTCAGGTTTAATAACTACTTACTTCACGATAGTTTTGGAATACACAAACATTTCAGGTTTAATAACTACTTACTTAACGATAGGAAACACAAACATTGGAATACACAAACATTTCAGGTTTAACATTTCAGGTTTACTTTACTTAACGATGGTTTTATAGCTTTAAATACTTACACAAACATTTCAGGTTTAATAACTACTTACTTAACGATAGTTTTGGAATACACAAACATTTCAGGTTTAATAACGACTTACTTAACGATAGGTTTGGAATACACAAACATTTCAGGTTTAATAACTTTTACTTAACGATAGGTTTGGAATACACAAACATTTCAGGTTTAATAACGACTTACTTAACGATAGGTTTGGAATACACAAACATTTCAGGTTTAATAACTACTTATAGGTTAACGATAGTTTGGAATACACAAACATTTCAGGTTTAATAACTACTTACTTAACGATAGGTTTGGAATACACAAACATTTCAGGTTTAATAACTACTTACTTAACGATAGGTTTGGAATACACAAACATTTCAGGTCTAATAACGACTTACTTAACGATAGGTTTGGAATACACAAACATTTCAGGTTTAATAACGACTTACTTAACGATAGTTTTGGAATACACAAACATTTCAGGTTTAATAACTACTTACTTAACGATAGGGAATACACAAACATTTCAGGTTTAATAACGACTTACTTAACGATAGGTTTGGAATACACAAACATTTCAGGTTTAATAACGACTTACTTAACGATAGGTTTGGAATACACAAACATTTCAGGTTTAATAACTTACTTAACGATAGGTTTGGAATACACAAACATTTCAGGTTTAATAACTACTTACTTAACGATAGGTTTGGAATACACAAACATTTCAGGTTTAATAACGACTTACTTAACGATAGTACACAAACATTTGGAATACACAAACATTTCAGGTTTAATAACTACTTACTTAACGATAGTTTTGGAATACACAAACATTTCAGGTTTAATAACGACTTACTTAACGATAGGTTTGGAATACACAAACATTTCAGGTTTAATAACGACTTACTTAACGATAGGTTTGGAATACACAAACATTTCAGGTTTAATAACGACTTACTTAACGATAGTTTTGGAATACACAAACATTTCAGGTTTAATAACGACTTACTTAACGATAGTTTGGAATACACAAACATTTCAGGTTTAATAACATTTCACTTACTTAACGATAGTTTTGGAATACACAAACATTTCAGGTTTAATAACGACTTACTTAACGATAGTTTTGGAATACACAAACATTTCAGGTTTAATAACGACTTACTTAACGATAGCTTTACACAAACATTTCAGGTTTAATAACACTTACTTAACGATTTTTGGAATACACAAACATTTCAGGTTTAATAACGACTTACTTAACGATAGGTTTGGAATACACAAACATTTCAGGTTTAATAACGACTTACTTAACGATAGGTTAAAATACACAAACATTTCAGGTTTAATAACGACTTACTTAACGATTTTGGAATACACAAACATTTCAGGTTTAATAACGACTTACTTAACGATAGTTTTGGAATACACAAACATTTCAGGTTTAATAACTACTTACTTAACGATAGGTTTGGAATACACAAACATTTCAGGTTTAATAACGACTTACTTAACGATAGTTTTGGAATACACAAACATTTCAGGTTTAATAACTACTTACTTAACGATAGTTTTGGAATACACAAACATTTCAGGTTTAATAACGACTTACTTAACGATAGGTTTGGAATACACAAACATTTCAGGTTTAATAACGACTTACTTAACGATAGGTTTGGAATACACAAACATTTCAGGTTTAATAACTACTTACTTAACGATAGTTTTGGAATACACAAACATTTCAGGTTTAATAACTACTTACTTAACGATAGTTTTGGAATACACAAACATTTCAGGTTTAATAACTACTTACTTAACGATAGGTTTGGAATACACAAACATTTCAGGTTTAATAACTACTTACTTAACGATAGGTTTGGAATACACAAACATTTCAGGTTTAATAACTACTTACTTAACGATAGGTTTGGAATACACAAACATTTCAGGTTTAATAACGACTTACTTAACTTTTGGAACGATAGATAGTTTTGGAATACACAAACATTTCAGGTTTAATAACTACTTACTTAACGATAGGTTTGGAATACACAAACATTTCAGGTTTAATAACGACTTACTTAACGATAGGTTTGGAATACACAAACATTTCAGGTTTAATAACGACTTACTTAACGATAGTTTTGGAATACACAAACATTTCAGGTTTAATAACTACTTACTTAACGATAGGTTTGGAATACACAAACATTTCAGGTCTAATAACGACTTACTTAACGATAGGTTTGGAATACACAAACATTTCAGGTTTAATAACTACTTACTTAACGATAGGTTTGGAATACCGAAACATTTCAGGTTTAATAACGACTTACTTAACGATAGGTTTGGAATACACAAACATTTCAGGTTTAATAACGACTTACTTAACGATAGGTTTGGAATACACAAACATTTCAGGTTTAATAACGACTTACTTAACGATAGGTTTGGAATACACAAACATTTCAGGTTTAATAACACAAACATTTCAGGTTTACTTACTTAACGATAGTTTTGGAATACACAAACATTTCAGGTTTAATAACTACTTACTTAACGATAGTTTTGGAATACACAAACATTTCAGGTTTAATAACGACTTACTTAACGATAGTTTTGGAATACACAAACATTTCAGGTTTAATAACTACTTACTTAACGATAGGTTTGGAATACACAAACATTTCAGGTTTAATAACGACTTACTTAACGATAGGTTTGGAATACACAAACATTTCAGGTTTAATAACGACTTACTTAACGATAGTTTTGGACGGTTTAATAACGACTTACTTAACGATGGTTTGGAATACACAAACATTTCAGGTTTAATAACTACTTACTTAACGATAGTTTTGGAATACACAAACATTTCAGGTTTAATAACGACTTACTTAACGATAGGTTTGGAATACTTACTTAACGATAGTTTTGGAATACAAACATTTCAGGTTTAATAACGACTTACTTAACGATAGTTTTGGAATACACAAACATTTCAGGTTTAATAACTACTTACTTAACGATAGTTTTGGAATACACAAACATTTCAGGTTTAATAACGACTTACTTAACGATAGTTTTGGAATACACAAACATTTCAGGTTTAATAACGACTTACTTAACGATAGTTTTGGAATACACAAACATTTCAGGTTTAATAACTACTTACTTAACGATAGTTTTGGAATACACAAACATTTCAGGTTTAATAACTACTTACTTAACGATAGTTTTGGAATACACAAACATTTCAGGTTTAATAACGACTTACTTAACGATAGTTTTGGAATACACAAACATTTCAGGTTTAATAACGACTTACTTAACGATAGTTTTGGAATACACAAACATTTCAGGTTTAATAACGACTTACTTAACGATAGGTTTGGAATACACAAACATTTCAGGTTTAATAACGACTTACTTAACGATAGGGTTTGGAATACACAAACATTTCAGGTTTAATAACTACTTACTTAACGATAGGTTTGGAATACACAAACATTTCAGGTCTAATAACTACTTACTTAACGATAGTTTTGGAATACACAAACATTTCAGGTTTAAGAACTACTTACTTAACGATAGTTTTGGAATACACAAACATTTCAGGTTTAATAACGACTTACTTAACGATAGGTTTGGAATACACAAACATTTCAGGTTTAATAACTACTTACTTAACGATAGGTTTGGAATACTCAAACATTTCAGGTCTAATAACGATTTAGTTAACGATAGGTTTGGAATACACAAACATTTCAGGTTTAATAACTACTTACTTAACGATAGTTTTGGAATACACAAACATTTCAGGTTTAATAACGACTTACTTAACGATAGTTTTGGAATACACAAACATTTCAGGTTTAATAACTACTTACTTAACGATAGGTTTGGAATACACAAACATTTCAGGTTTAATAACTACTTACTTAACGATAGTTTTGGAATACACAAACATTTCAGGTCTAATAACGACTTACTTAACGATAGGTTTGGAATACACAAACATTTCAGGTTTAATAACTACTTACTTAACGATAGGTTTGGAATACACAAACATTTCAGGTTTAATAACGACTTACTTAACGATAGGTTTGGAATACACAAACATTTCAGGTTTAATAACTACTTACTTAACGATAGTTTTGGAATACACAAACATTTCAGGTTTAATAACGACTTACTTAACGATAGTTTTGGAATACACAAACATTTCAGGTTTAATAACTACTTACTTAACGATAGGTTTGGAATACAGAAACATTTCAGGTTTAATAACGACTTACTTAACGATAGTTTTGGAATACACAAACATTTCAGGTTTAAGAACTACTTACTTAACGATAGTTTTGGAATACACAAACATTTCAGGTTTAATAACTACTTACTTAACGATGGTTTTGGAATACACAAACATTTCAGGTTTAATAACGACTTACTTAACGATAGGTTTGGAATACACAAACATTTCAGGTCTAATAACTACTTACTTAACGATAGTTTTGGAATACACAAACATTTCAGGTTTAAGAACTACTTACTTAACGATAGTTTTGGAATACACAAACATTTCAGGTTTAATAACTACTTACTTAACGATAGTTTTGGAATACACAAACATTTCAGGTTTAATAACTACTTACTTAACGATAGTTTTGGAATACACAAACATTTCAGGTTTAATAACGACTTACTTAACGATAGTTTTGGAATACACAAACATTTCAGGTTTAATAACTACTTACTTAACGATAGTTTTGGAATACACAAACATTTCAGGTTTAATAACTACTTACTTAACGATAGTTTTGGAATACACAAACATTTCAGGTTTAATAACTACTTACTTAACGATAGTTTTGGAATACAACAAACATTTCAGGGTTAATAACTACTTACTTAACGATAGTTTGGAATACACAAACATTTCAGGTTTAATAACTACTTACTTAACGATAGGTTTGGAATACAGAAACATTTCAGGTTTAATAACGACTTACTTAACGATAGTTTTGGAATACACAAACATTTCAGGTTTAATAACTACTTACTTAACGATAGTTTTGGAATACACAAACATTTCAGGTTTAATAACTACTTACTTAACGATAGGTTTGGAATACAGAAACATTTCAGGTTTAATAACGACTTACTTAACGATAGTTTTGGAATACACAAACATTTCAGGTTTAATAACGACTTACTTAACGATAGTTTTGGAATACACAAACATTTCAGGTTTAATAACGACTTACTTAACGATGGTTTTGGAATACACAAACATTTCAGGTTTAATAACGACTTACTTAACGATAGGTTTGGAATACACAAACATTTCAGGTTTAATAACGACTTACTTAACGATAGTTTTGGAATACACAAACATTTCAGGTTTAAGAACTACTTACTTAACGATAGTTTTGGAATACACAAACATTTCAGGTTTAATAACGACTTACTTAACGATAGCTTAAAAATACACAAACATTTCAGGTTTAATAACGACTTACTTAACGATAGTTTTGGAATACACAAACATTTCAGGTTTAATAACGACTACTTACACAAACATTTCAGGTTTAATAACGACTTACTTAACGATAGTTTTGGAATACACAAACATTTCAGGTTTAATAACGACTTACTTAACGATAGCTTTTGGAATACACAAACATTTCAGGTTTAATAACTACTTACTTAACGATAGTTTTGGAATACACAAACATTTCAGGTTTAATAACTACTTACTTAACGATAGTTTGGAATACACAAACATTTCAGGTTTAATAACTACTTACTTAACGATAGTTTTGGAATACACAAACATTTCAGGTTTATAACTACTTACTTAACGATTTTGGAATACACAAACATTTCAGGTTTAATAACTACTTACTTAACGATAGGTTTGGAATACACAAACATTTCAGGTTTAATAACGACTTACTTAACGATAGGTTTGGAATACACAAACATTTCAGGTTTAATAACTACTTACTTAACGATAGGTTTGGAATACACAAACATTTCAGGTTTAATAACTACTTACTTAACGATAGTTTTGGAATACACAAACATTTCAGGTTTAATAACTACTTACTTAACGATAGGTTTGGAATACTCAAACATTTCAGGTCTAATAACGACTTACTTAACGATAGGTTTGGAATACACAAACATTTCAGGTTTAATAACTACTTACTTAACGATAGTTTTGGAATACACAAACATTTCAGGTTTAATAACTACTTACTTAACGATAGGTTTGGAATACACAAACATTTCAGGTTTAATAACGACTTACTTAACGATAGTTTTGGAATACACAAACATTTCAGGTTTAATAACTACTTACTTAACGATAGGTTTGGAATACAGAAACATTTCAGGTTTAATAACGACTTACTTAACGATAGTTTTGGAATACACAAACATTTCAGGTTTAAGAACTACTTACTTAACGATAGTTTTGGAATACACAAACATTTCAGGTTTAAGAACTACTTACTTAACGATGGTTTTGGAATACACAAAGATTTCAGGTTTAATAACGACTTACTTAACGATAGTTTTGGAATACACAAACATTTCAGGTTTAATAACTACTTACTTAACGATAGTTTTGGAATACACAAACATTTCAGGTTTAATAACGACTTACTTAACGATAGCTTAAAAATACACAAACATTTCAGGTTTAATAACGACTTACTTAACGATGGTTTTGGAATACACAAACATTTCAGGTTTAATAACGACTTACTTAACGATGGTTTTGGAATACACAAACATTTCAGGTTTAATAACTACTTACGTAACGATAGTTTTGGAATACACAAACATTTCAGGTCTAATAACGACTTACTTAACGATAGCTTAAAATTACACAAACATTTAAGGTTTAATAACGACTTACTTAACGATAGTTTTGGAATACACAAACATTTCAGGTTTAATAACTACTTAATTAACGATGGTTTTTGAATACACAAACATTTCAGGTTTAATAACGACTTACTTAACGATAGCTTAAAAATACACAAACATTTCAGGTTTAATAAATACTTACTTAACGATAGTTTTGGAATACACAAACATTTCAGGTTTAATAACTACTTACTTAACGATAGTTTTGGAATACACAAACATTTCAGGTTTAATAACTACTTACTTAACGATAGGTTTGGAATACACAAACATTTCAGGTTTAATAACTACTTACTTAACGATAGTTTTGGAATACACAAACATTTCAGGTCTAATAACGACTTACTTAACGATAGCTTAAAAATACACAAACATTTCAGGTTTAATAACGACTTACTTAACGATAGTTTTGGAATACACAAACATTTCAGGTTTAATAACTACTTAATTAACGATGGTTTTTGAATACACAAACATTTCAGGTTTAATAACGACTTACTTAGCGATAGTTTTGGAATACACAAACATTTCATGTTTAATGACTACTTACTTAACGATAGTTTTGGAATACACAAACATTTCAGGTCTAATAACGACTTACTTAACGATAGCTTAAAATTACACAAACATTTATGGTTTAATAACGACTTACTTAACGATAGTTTTGGAATACACAAACATTTCAGGTTTAATAACTACTTAATTAACGATGGTTTTTGAATACACAAACATTTCAGGTTTAATAACGACTTACTTAACGATAGCTTAAAAATACACAAACATTTCAGGTTTAATAAATACTTACTTAACGATAGTTTTGGAATACACAAACATTTCAGGTTTAAGAACTACTTACTTAACGATGGTTTTGGAATACACAAACATTTCAGGTTTAATAACGACTTACTTAACGATAGTTTTGGAATACACAAACATTTCAGGTTTAATAACTACTTACTTAACGATAGTTTTGGAATACACAAACATTTCAGGTTTAATAACGACTTACTTAACAATAGCTTAAAAATACACAAACATTTCAGGTTTAATAACGACTTACTTAACGATGGTTTTGGAATACACAAACATTTCAGGTTTAATAACGACTTACTTAACGATGGTTTTGGAATACACAAACATTTCAGGTTTAATAACTACTTACGTAACGATAGTTTTGGAATACACAAACATTTCAGGTCTAATAACGACTTACTTAACGATAGCTTAAAATTACACAAACATTTAAGGTTTAACAACGACTTACTTAACGATAGTTTTGGAATACACAAACATTTCAGGTTTAATAACTACTTAATTAACGATGGTTTTTGAATACACAAACATTTCAGGTTTAATAACGACTTACTTAACGATAGCTTAAAAATACACTAACATTTCAGGTTTAATAAATACTTACTTAACGATAGTTTTGGAATACACAAACATTTCAGGTTTAATAACTACTTACTTAACGATAGTTTTGGAATACACAAACATTTCAGGGTTAATAACTACTTACTTAACGATAGGTTTGGAATACACAAACATTTCAGGTTTAATAACTACTTACTTAACGATAGTTTTGGAATACACAAACATTTCAGGTCTAATAACGACTTACTTAACGATAGCTTAAAAATACACAAACATTTCAGGTTTAATAACGACTTACTTAACGATAGTTTTGGAATACACAAACATTTCAGGTTTAATAACTACTTAATTAACGATGGTTTTTGAATACACAAACATTTCAGGTTTAATAACGACTTACTTAGCGATAGTTTTGGAATACACAAACATTTCATGTTTAATGACTACTTACTTAACGATAGTTTTGGAATACACAAACATTTCAGGTCTAATAACGACTTACTTAACGATAGCTTAAAATTACACAAACATTTATGGTTTAATAACGACTTACTTAACGATAGTTTTGGAATACACAAACATTTCAGGTTTAATAACTACTTAATTAACGATGGTTTTTGAATACACAAACATTTCAGGTTTAATAACGACTTACTTAACGATAGCTTAAAAATACACAAACATTTCAGGTTTAATAAATACTTACTTAACGATAGTTTTGGAATACACAAACATTTCAGGTTTAATAACTACTTACTTAACGATAGTTTTGGAATACACAAACATTTCAGGGTTAATAACTACTTACTTAACGATAGGTTTGGAATACACAAACATTTCAGGTTTAATAACTACTTACTTAACGATAGTTTTGGAATACACAAACATTTCAGGTCTAATAACGACTTACTTAACGATAGCTTAAAAATACACAAACATTTCAGGTTTAATAACGACTTACTTAACGATAGTTTTGGAATACACAAACATTTCAGGTTTAATAACTACTTAATTAACGATGGTTTTTGAATACACAAACATTTTAGATTTAATAACGACTTACTTAGCGATAGTTTTGGAATACACAAACATTTCATGTTTAATGACTACTTACTTAACGATAGTTTTGGAATACACTTAGATAAATAAACAATACACAATTAAAGGTAACCTGACTTAACTTTAACAACACTGAACTTATTTAAATGAACATAGATAAACAAACAATACACATGTAAAGGTAACCTGACTGAACTTTAACAACACTGAACTTATTTAAATGAACATAGATAAACAAACAATACACAAGTAAAGGTAACCTGACTGAACTTTAAAAAAATAACAACACTGAACTTATTTAAATGAACATAGATAAACAAACAATACACAAGTAAAGGTAACGTGATTGAACTTTAAAAAAATAACAACACTGAACTTATTTAAATGAACATAGATAAACAAACAATACACAAGTAAAGGTAACCTGACTGAACTTTACAACACTGAACTTATTTAAATGAACACAGATAAACAAACAATACACATGTAAAGGTAACCTGACTGAACTTTAACAACACTGAACTTATTTAAATGAACATAGATAAACAAACAATACACAAGTAAAGGTAACCTGACTGAACTTTAAAAAAATAACAACACTGAACTTATTTAAATGAACATAGATAAACAAACAATACACAAGTAAAGGTAACGTGATTGAACTTTACAACACTGAACTTATTTATATGAACATAGATAAATAAACAATACACATGTAAAGGTAACCTGACTGAACTTTAACAACACTGAACTTATTTAAATGAACATAGATAAACAAACAATACACAAGTAAAGGTAACCTGACTGAACTTTAAAAAAATAACAACACTGAACTTATTTAAATGAACATAGATAAACAAACAATACACAAGTAAAGGTAACGTGATTGAACTTTACAACACTGAACTTATTTAAATGAACATAGATAAATAAACAATACACAAGTAAAGGTAACGTGACTGAACTTTAACATCAATAAACGTATTTAAATGAACATAGATAAACAAACAATACACAAGTAAAGGTAACGTGACTGAACTTTAACAACACTGAACTTATTTAAATGAACACAGATAAACAAACAACACACAAGTAAAGGTAACGTGACTGAACTTTAACATCAATAAACGTATTTAAATGAACATAGATAAACAAACAATACACAAGTAAAGGTAACGTGACTGAACTTTAACATCAATAAACGTATTTAAATGAACATAGATAAACAAACAATACACAAGTAAAGGTAACGTGACTGAACTTTAACAACACTGAACTTATTTAAATAAACACAGATAAACAAACAATACACAAGTAAAGGTAACCTGACTGAACTTTAACAACACTGAACTTATTTAAATAAACATAGATAAACAAACAATACACAAGTAAAGGTAACCTGACTGAACTTTGACAACACTGAACTTATTTAAATAAACACAGATAAACAAAAAATACACAAGTAAAGGTAACCTGACTGAACTTTAACAACACTGAACTTATTTAAATGAACACAGATAAACAAACAACACACAAGTAAAGGTAACGTGACTGAACTTTAACAACACTGTGATTTATTTAAGTTAAATTGATTTTATTTATTCGATGATCGTTGTTAATTAGAAATTTCAAATTTGAATGATTTATAACTTAAACGATAAAATCAGATAAACTGTCCAGTACTTTGATAGTCCGAGGTGACAACAGAGATACAAGGAAATTAAATAGGAAATACCCACGTGAACGCTTACAAGTTACAGGGTTGGTGACGGTTGGAATTGAAGTTACCACTAAAACACAAAACATAAATGTAAGTAAGCTTTGTTAGTTGATATTGACGAACGTTGACTCGAAATACTGTAATAGAGTAAGTGTTCCATGTGTTTACGAATATACACTGCATGAAAGTACATAACGTGTTTAGTGTATAAACTGTATGAAAGTACATAACGTGTTTAGTGTATAAACTGTATGAAGGTACAGTAACGTGTTTAGTATATACACTGTATGAAGGTACAGTAACGTGTTTAGTGTATACACTGTATGAAGGTACAGTAACGCGTTTAGTATATACACAGTATGAAAGTACAGTAACGTGTTTAGTATATACACTGTATGAAGGTACAGTAACGTGTTTAGTATATAGACTGTATGAAGGTACAGTAACGTGTTTAGTATATAACTGTATGAAGGTACAGCAACGTGTTTAGCATACAGACCGTATGAAGGTACAGCAACGTGTTTAGTATACAGACCGTATGAAGGCACAGTAACGTGTTTAGTATTTAGACCGTATGAAGGCACAGCAACGTGTTTAGCATTTAGACTGTATGAAGGCACAGCAACGCGTTTAGCATATAGACCGTATGAAGGCACAGTAACGCGTTTAGTATATACACAGTGATGAAGGCACAGCAACGTGTTTAGTATATACACCGTATGAAGGCACAGCAACGCGTTTAGTATATACAGACCGTATGAAGGCACAGCAACGCGTTTAGCATATACCAACCGTATGAAGGCACAGTAACGCGTTTAGTATATAGACCGTATGAAGGCACAGCAACGTGTTTAGTATATAGACCGTATGATGGGCACAGTAACGTGTTTAGTATATACACTGTATAAAGGCACAGTAACGTGTTTAGTATACCATCAAAGTATGAAGGCACAGTAACGTGTTTAGTATATACACTGTATGAAGGTACAGCAACGTGTTTAGCATATAGACCGTATGAAGGGTACAGCAACGCGTTTAGTATATAGACTGTATGAAGGTACAGTAACGTGTTTAGTATATACACTGTATGAAGGTACAGTAACGTGTTTAGTATATAGACCGTATGAAGGTACAGCAACGTGTTTAGTATATACAGACCGTATGAAGGCACAGTAACGCGTTTAGTATACAGACTGTATGAAGGTACAGTAACGTGTTTAGTATATAGACTGTATGAAGGCACAGTAACATGTTTAGTATATACACTGTATGAAGGTACAGCAACGTGTTTTAGTATTTAGACCTGAATGAAGGTACAGTAACGTGTTTAGTGTATAGACTGTATAAAGGTACAGTAACGTGTTTAGTATATACACTGTATGAAGGTACAGTAACGTGTTTAGGATATAGACTGTATGAAGGTACAGTAACGTGTTTAGTATTTAGACTGAATGAAGGTACAGTAACGTGTTTAGTATATAGACTGTATGAAGGTACAGTAACGTGTTTAGTATATAGACTGTATGAAGGTACAGTAACGTGTTTAGTATATACACAGTATGAAGGCACAGTAACGTGTTTAGTATATAGACTGTATGAAGGTTCAGTAACGTGTTTAGTGTATAGACTGTATGAAGGTACAGTAACGTGTTTAGTATATAGACTGTATGAAGGTACAGTAACGTGTTTAGTATATACACTGTATGAAGGTACAGTAACGTGTTTAGTATATACACTGTATGAACGTACAGCAACGCGTTTAGCATATAGACCGCATGAAGGCACAGTAACGCGTTTAGTGTATAGACTGTATGAAGGTACAGTAACGCGTTTAGTATATACACAGTATGAAGGCACAGTAACGTGTTTAGTATATAGACCGTATGAAGGTACAGCAACGCGTCTAGTATATAGACTGTATGAAGGTACAGCAACATGTTTAGTATATACACTGTATGAAGGTACAGTAACGTGTTTATTATATATACACAGTATGAAGGTACAGTAACGTGTTTAGTATATAGACCGTATGAAGGCACAGTAACGTGTTTAGTATATACACTGTATGAAGGTACAGTAACGTGTTTAGTATATACACTGTATCAAGGCACCGTAACGTGTTTAGTATACAGACTGTATGAAGGTACAGTAACGTGTTTAGGATATAGACCTGTATGAAGGCACAGTAACGCGTTTAGTGTATACACTGTATGAAGGTACAGTAACGTGTTTAGTATATACACTGTATGAAGGCACAGTAACGTGTTTAGTATATAGACCGTATGAAGGTACAGTAACGCGTTTAGTATATACACTGTATCAAGGCACCGTAACGTGTTTAGTATATACACTGTAATCAAGGCACAGTAACGTGTTTAGTATATAGACCGTATGAAGGCACAGTAACGTGTTTAGTATATACACTGTATCAAGGTACAGTAACGTGTTTAGTATATAGACCGTATGAAGGCACAGTAACGTGTTTAGTATACAGACCGTATGAAGGCACAGTAACGTGTTTAGTATATACACTGTATGAAGGTACAGTAACGTGTTTAGTATATAGACTGTATGAAGGTACAGTAACGTGTTTAGTATATAGACTGTATGAAGGTACAGTAACGTGTTTAGTATATACACTGTATCAAGGTACAGTAACGTGTTTAGTATATAGACTGTATGAAGGTACAGTAACGTGTTTAGTATATACACTGTATCAAGGTACAGTAACGCGTTTAGTATATAGACCGTATGAAGGCACAGTAACGTGTTTAGTATATACACTGTATCAAGGCACAGTAACGTGTTTAGTATATATAGACCGTATGAAGGTACAGTAACGTGTTTTAGTATACAGACTGTATGAAGGCACAGTAACGTGTTTAGTATATAGACCGTATGAAGGTACAGTAACGTGTTTAGTATATAGACCGTATGAAGGTACAGTAACGTGTTTAGTATATAGACTGTATGAAGGCACAGTAACGTGTTTAGTATATACCTGTATGAAGGTACAGTAACGTGTTTAGTATATAGACCTGTATGAAGGTACAGTAACGCGTTTAGTATATAGACTGTATGAAGGTACAGTAACGTGTTTAGTGTATAGATTGTGTGAAGGTACAGTAACGTGTTTAGTATATTCACTGTATGAAGGTACAGTAACGTGTTTAGTATATACACTGTATGAAGGTACAGTTACGTGTTTAGTATATAGACTGTATGAATGTACAGTAACGTGTTTAGTATATTCACTGTATGAAGGTACAGTAACGTGTTTAGTGTATAGTTATTTTATGTAAACTACACATCACTACTGTGTACTTCAATGTAGATATATTAAATAAGCTACATAATAAATGACAAATAAATGTTTTCTTTTTTATGTTTTAAGCAGGTATTCTACTATATTCTAGAAGAATCCAGAAGTTTATATTTTAGAAAGTTTATCATTAGATCATAACTTTGTTATCACTGTGAAGAAACAGTCACATCTTGAATTTCATGTCGAGTATTAAAACAGGTGATGAAATCCATGACAGTTTCTGTCGAAGTGCATGATGGTCTATGTTAAATTACGATATGGTGTGTGTTACAACTCAGAACAATACAGAAGTATCACTTTGTTGTGTTTATGTCAATAGTCGTGTCATAAGTTTGTTCTAGTATTCATCCCCTTTTAAACAATCACGATTAACTGTCTTTGTGGTAATTATATTAAGGTTAACATCACTTTTACTAGGTGAGTTGCTGTTAAACGTTATCATAAATTGTTAACAGTTACAAACATTATTTGTTGAAGGGATATATCAAATAACGAGAAGTGACAAACATTGTTAACAGTTACAAACATTATTTGTTGAAGGGGTATATCAAATAACGAGAAGTGACAAACATTGTTAACAGTTACAAACATTATTTGTTGAAGGGATATATCAAATAACGAGAAGTGACAAACATTGTTAACAGTTACAAACATTATTTGTTGAAGGGGTATATCAAATAACGAGATGTGACAAACATTGTTAACATTTACAAACATTATTTGTTGAAGGGATATATCAAATAACGAGATGTGACAAACATTGCTAACAGTTACAAACATTATTTGTTGAAGGGATATATCAAATAACGAGATGTGACAAACATTGCTAACAGTTACAAACATTATTTGTTGAAGGGATATATCAAATAACGAGAAGTTACAAACATTGTTAACAGTTACAAACATTATTTGTTGAAGGGATGTATCAAATAACGAGAAGTTACAAACATTGTTAACAGTTACAAACATTATTTGTTGAAGGGGTATATCAAATAACGAGAAGTGACAAACATTGTTAACAGTTACAAACATTATTTGTTGAAGGGATATATCAAATAACGAGAAGTGACAAACATTGTTAACAGTTACAAACATTATTTGTTGAAGGGATGTATCAAATAACGAGATGTGACAAACATTGCTAACAGTTACAAACATTATTTGTTGAAGGGGTATATCAAATAACGAGATGTGACAAACATTGTTAACAGTTACAAACATTATTTGTTGAAGGGATATATCAAATAACGAGAAGTGACAAACATTGTTAACAGTTACAAACATTATTTGTTGAAGGGATGTATCAAATAACGAGATGTGACAAACATTGCTAACAGTTACAAACATTATTTGTTGAAGGGGTATATCAAATAACGAGATGTGACAAACATTGTTAACAGTTACAAACATTATTTGTTGAAGGGGTATATCAAATAACGAGAAGTTACAAACATTGTTAACAGTTACAAACATTATTTGTTGAAGGGATATATCAAATAACGAGATGTGACAAACATTGCTAACAGTTACAAACATTATTTGTTGAAGGGATATATCAAATAACGAGATGTGACAAACATTGTTAACAGTTACAAACATTATTTGTTGAAGGGATATATCAAATAACGAGAAGTTACAAACATTGTTAACAGTTACAAACATTATTTGTTGAAGGGATATATCAAATAACGAGATGTGACAAACATTGTTAACAGTTACAAACATTATTTGCTGTACCGATATATCAAATAACGAGATGTGACAAACATTGTTAACTGTTACATACATTATTTGTTGAACGGATATATCAAATAACAAGATGTGACAAACAATCTGAACAGTTATAATTGTTACTTTTTCTTGTTCCTGGACAGAAAGTGTTATTCCCTAATTGCTTGTGTCTAAAGTAAATAGAAAAGACATATTTTTCTCTTCAAACTTTGCTTTTGTGACCTGGGTAATGAAATTTTCAAACTTACCCATTTTACCGAATGTTCCAAGTAAATTCAGTGCTCAGTAGCTGATAGAGAATTTTCTAAAACTTACTAAATTTTCAAGAAGCTTTTAATAATTTTCTAGAAGTTTCCATAGTCGTGTATATTCAGAGACTCACCACTCACCACTTCAGTTTAGTTCTAGCTGCCTAAGTAAACACACAAGAAGCTGCAAGTGTTCTCCAGACACATTCTGCTATCATGTAACCAATTTATCAAGAAAAGAACGAAAAAGTACTCTGTGACAGCATCTGCTAAAACGTGTGAAGCATATTTCAGCATGCCTGCTAAAACGTGTGAAGCATATTTCAACATGCCAGTCAGGAATCAAGAAAAACCCTGAACATCTCATTTTACCTGCAAAAAAACTCTAGAAGGTAAGATTTTAAATTATACAAATTTTAGACTTTTTAAAATTTAAATATTTTTTAATGTATATATTTTTAATTTCCAATAGTATAGAAAAATATCACATATAAAATATTTTGTTTGAACCTGTTACACATTAGTTGTGGACGAAATATATTTATTCTTAATAATAACAATTTTATTTTGCTCTTCTGCAGGATGGTACAGAGGAGAAGAGAGCCATAAAGTTTGCTATTCCAAAAATTTGGCGTGATCCCACTGGCCACTCAAGCAATTGCTACTTCTGCATGGTAGACACTTTCAAACGTCAGGCAGGCAAGAATGGATCTGCTATCATGTATCCGGACCTTCCATCATCCATCTTCCCACTGCCACACTACCCTGAGCTCCCTATATCTACTCTGCCAGAGCGAAAACAGCCATCCTCAGAAGAGAGCAGCAAATCAGAAGAGGAGGTAGACATTGAAGATCCAGATTACAATTTCAGAGGTGCAGCTGGTGAGAAAAACCCATACTACCCAACCAAAGAGACCCAATGACTTGATCAGAGATCTTGGTTTGACAAAGTCGAATGCCGAGACTGTATTTGTGGGCTGATACATGAAAGCGATTTACATTACAGTCACAAATCTTGAAAAGCTACTCACTTCTAAAAATGTCTGTATAACTTTAGTATAAATACATGTAAATCTTGGTTCATATGTTGTTTTATTCACACCTTATGTAAATAAAAATATGCAAATTTGTCCGTTTTTACATATAAAATAGGTTAATTTCTAAATTTCATTATCCAGGTCACAAAAGCAAGGTTTGAAAGGAATAATGGCCATTTTCTGTACTTTTACAACATAAGCAATTAAGAAATAACACATACTATCTGGGAACAAAATTTGTGTTACATAGTGTTATCTATTGAACAGATATTTCAAATAACGAGATATGATAAAAACAAACATTATTTATTAATCAGATAACTCACAACAATTGGACTCGTCGTCTCCTCCCACACAGTCCCGGATGTTATTACATTTAACACTTTGTGGTAGACACCTTCCATCTCTGCACAAGAAATGGTCACCCATGTTGGTACATGCCTCGATCGAATAACCTGAGTGCAGGAAATCTTTAATTAGAATAAGATGATGGAAATGAAACATCTGGTACAACTGATGGATACTAACAATAAGAGAGAAGTAAGAAGGTTTACACTACAGAAAAACATTGAGAACAACTGATGGATACTAACAATAACAGAGAAGTAAGAAGGTTTACACTACAGAAAAATATCTGGTACAACTGATGGATACTAACAATAAGAGAGAAGTATGAAGGTTTACACTACAAATAAACATCTGGTACAACTGATGGATACTAACAATAAGAGAGAAGTAAGAAGGATTACACTACAGAAAAACATCTTGTACAACTGATGGATACTAACAATAAGAGAGAAGTAAGAAGGTTTACACTACAGATAAACATCTGGTACAACTGATGGATACTAACAATAAGAGAGAAGTAAGAAGGTTTACACTACAAATAAACATCTGGTACAACTGATGAATAATAACAATAAAAGAGAAGTAAGAAGGTTTACACTACAGATAAACATCTTGTACAACTGATAGATACTAACAATAACAGAGAAGTAAGAAGGTTTACACTACAAATAAACATCTGGTACAACTGATGGATACTAACAATAACAGAGAAGTATGAAGGTTTACACTACAGATAAACATCTTGTACAACTGATAGATAATAACAATAACAGAGAAGTATGAAGGTTTACACTACAGATAAACATCTTGTACAACTGATAGATACTAACAATAACAGAGAAGTATGAAGGTTTACATTACAGATAAACATCTTGTACAACTGATAGATACTAACAATAACAGAGAAGTATGAAGGTTTACACTAAAGATAAACATCTGGTACAACTGATGGATACTAACAATAAGAGAGAAGTAAGAAGGTTTACACTACAGAAAAACATCTGGTACAACTGATGGATACTAACAATAACAGAGAAGTATGAAGGTTTACACTGCAGATAAACATCTGGTACAACTGATGGATACTAACAATAACAGAGAAGTAAGAAGGTTTACATTACAGATAAACATCTGGTACAACTGATGGATACAAACAATAAGAGAAAAGTATGAAGGTTTACACTACAGATAAACATTGAGAACAAATGATAGATACTAACAATAAGAGAGAAGTATGAAGGTTTACACTACACATAAACATCTTGTACAACTGATAGATACTAACAATAACAGAGAAGTAAGAAGGTTTACACTACAGAAAAACATCTGGTACAACTGATGGATACTAACAATAACAGAGAAGTAAGAAGGTTTACACTACAGAAAAATATCTGGTACAACTGAGGGATACTAACAATAAGAGAGAAGTATCAAGGTTTACACTACAGATAAACTTATTTGTACAACTGTTGGATAGTAAACGTAGACTTCCTACTCACCACAACCATACTCGTCAGCTCCAACTGATCCAAAATGACAATCGTTTGTTCCGTCACAAACGTTACCAGCTCTAACACAACGATTGGTGTGAGCACAAACAATGGCTGTTTTTGACGTGCAAAGAGAAACACCTGTAACACCAGAGTGTAAAGTGGAATATCTTTAGCACAGTAACATGTGTTACAGTAAGGTGATTATGGAGGTTTTATTAACATGTGTTACAGTAAGGTGATTATGGAGGTTTTATTAACATGTGTTACAGTAAGGTGATTATGCAGGTTTTATTAACATCTGTCACAGTGAGGTGATTATGGAGGTTTTATTAACATCTGTCACAGTGAGGTGATTATGGAGGTTTTATTAACATGTGTTACAGTAAGGTGATTATGGAGGTTTTATTAACATGTGTTACAGTAAGGTGATTATGGAGGTTTTATTAACATCTGTTACAGTAAGGTGATTATGCAGGTTTTATTAACATCTGTTACAGTAAGGTGATTATGGAGGTTTTATTAACATCTGTTACAGTAAGGTGATTATGGAGGTTTTATTAACATCTGTCACAGTGAGGTGATTATGGAGGTTTTATTAACATCTGTCACAGTGAGGTAATTATGGAAGTTTTATTAACATGTGTTACAGTAAGGTGATTATGCAGGTTTTATTAACATCTGTTACAGTAAGTTGATTATGGAGGTTTTATTAACATGTGTTACAGTAAGGTGATTATGGAGGTTTTATTAACATCTGTTACAGTAAGGTGATTATGCAGGTTTTATTAACATCTGTTACAGTAAGGTGATTATGGAGGTTTTATTAACATCTGTTACAGTAAGGTGATTATGGAGGTTTTATTAACATCTGTCACAGTGAGGTGATTATGGAGGTTTTATTAACATCTGTCACAGTGAGGTAATTATGGAAGTTTTATTAACATGTGTTACAGTAAGGTGATTATGCAGGTTTTATTAACATCTGTTACAGTAAGTTGATTATGGAGGTTTTATTAACATCTGTCACAGTGAGGTTATTATGGAGGTTTTATTAACATGTGTTACAGTAAGATGATTATGGAGGCTTTATTAACATCTGTTACAGTAAGGTGATTATGGAGGTTTTATTAACATGTGTTACAGTAAGGTGATTATGCAGGTTTTATTAACATCTGTCACAGTGAGGTGATTATGGAGGTTTTATTAACATCTGTCACAGTGAGGTGATTATGGAGGTTTTATTAACATGTGTTACAGTAAGGTGATTATGGAGGTTTTATTAACATGTGTTACAGTAAGGTGATTATGGAGGTTTTATTAACATCTGTTACAGTAAGGTGATTATGCAGGTTTTATTAACATCTGTTACAGCAAGGTGATTATGGAGGTTTTATTAACATCTGTTACAGTAAGGTGATTATGGAGGTTTTATTAACATCTGTCACAGTGAGGTGATTATGGAGGTTTTATTAACATCTGTCACAGTGAGGTAATTATGGAAGTTTTATTAACATGTGTTACAGTAAGGTGATTATGCAGGTTTTATTAACATCTGTTACAGTAAGTTGATTATGGAGGTTTTATTAACATGTGTTACAGTAAGGTGATTATGGAGGTTTTATTAACATCTGTTACAGTAAGGTGATTATGCAGGTTTTATTAACATCTGTTACAGTAAGGTGATTATGGAGGTTTTATTAACATCTGTTACAGTAAGGTGATTATGGAGGTTTTATTAACATCTGTCACAGTGAGGTGATTATGGAGGTTTTATTAACATCTGTCACAGTGAGGTAATTATGGAAGTTTTATTAACATGTGTTACAGTAAGGTGATTATGCAGGTTTTATTAACATCTGTTACAGTAAGTTGATTATGGAGGTTTTATTAACATCTGTCACAGTGAGGTTATTATGGAGGTTTTATTAACATGTGTTACAGTAAGATGATTATGGAGGCTTTATTAACATCTGTTACAGTAAGGTGATTATGGAGGTTTTATTAACATGTGTTACAGTAAGGTGATTATGCAGGTTTTATTAACATCTGTCACAGTGAGGTGATTATGGAGGTTTTATTAACATCTGTCACAGTGAGGTGATTATGGAGGTTTTATTAACATGTGTTACAGTAAGGTGATTATGGAGGTTTTATTAACATCTGTTACAGTAAGGTGATTATGGAGGTTTTATTAACATCTGTAACAGTAAGGTGATTATGGAGGTTTTATTAACATCTGTTACAGTAAGATGATTATGGAGGTTTTATTAACATGTGTTACAGGAAGGTGATTATGGAGGTTTTATTAACATCTGTTACAGTAAGGTGATTATGGAGGTTTTATTAACATCTGTTACAGTAAGGTGATTATGAAGGTTTTATTAACATCTGTTACAGTAAGGTGATTATGGAGGTTTTATTAACATGTGTTACAGGAAGGTGATTATGGAGGTTTTATTAACATCTGTTACAGTAAGGTGATTATGAAGGTTTTATTAACATCTGTTACAGTAAGGTGATTATGGAGGTTTTATTAACATGTGTTACAGTAAGGTGATTATGAAGGTTTTATTAACTCAGAGGAGTCTGAAAACTGAGTTGTATAGAGAGGTATCATTAACCCAGCAACATGTATAACACTGAAGTGTATAGGTAAATATAATTAACAAAGCAACATGTATGACACTGAAGTGTAGAGGTAAGTATAATTAACAAAGCAACATGTATAACACTGAAGTGTAGAGGTAAGTATAATTAACAAAGCAACATGTATGACACTGAAGTGTAGAGGTAAGTATAATTAACAAAGTAACATGTATGACACTGAAGTGTAGAGGTAAATATAATTAACAAAGCAACGTGTATAACACTGAAGTGTAGAGGTAAGTATAATTAACAAAGCAACATGTATGACACTGAAGTGTAGAAGTAAGTATAATTAACAAAGCAACATGTATAACAATGAAGTGTAGAGGTAAGTATAATTAACAAAGCAACATGTATAACACTGAAGTGTAGAGGTAAGTATAATTAACAAAGCAACATGTATGACACTGAAGTGTAGAGGTAAGTATAATTAACAAAGCAACATGTATAACACTGAAGTGTAGAGGTAAGTATAATTAACAAAGCAACATGTATAACACTGAAATGTAGAGGTAAGTATAATTAACAAAGTAACGTGTATAACCATGAAGTGTAGAGGTAAGTATAATTAACAAAGAAACATGTATAACACTGAAGTGTAGAGGTAAGTATAATTAACAAAGCAACATGTATAACACTGAAGTGTAGAGGTAAGTATAATTAACAAAGCAACATGTATAACAATGAAGTGTAGAAGTAAATATAATTAACAAAGCAACATGTATAACACTGAAGTGTAGAGGTAAGTATAATTAACAAAGTAACGTGTATAACAATGAAGTGTAGAGGTAAGTATAATTAACAAAGCAACATGTATGACACTGAAGTGTAGAGGTAAGTATAATTAACAAAGAAACATGTATGACACTGA
The DNA here is from genome assembly GCF_004210375.1 of Tachypleus tridentatus. Classification (NCBI taxonomy): domain Eukaryota; kingdom Metazoa; phylum Arthropoda; class Merostomata; order Xiphosura; family Limulidae; genus Tachypleus; species Tachypleus tridentatus. Next base: position 43,767,381 of record NC_134827.1, on the reverse strand, counting down.
AGTGTAGAGGTAAGTATAATTAACAAAGCAACATGTATGACACTGAAGTGTAGAGGTAAGCATAATTAACAAAGCAACATGTATAACACCGGAGTGTAGAGGTAAGCATAATCAACAAAGCAACACGTATAACAATCGAAGTGTAGAGGTAAGCATAATTAACAAAGTAACATGTATAACACTCGAAGTGTAGAGGTAAGTATAATTAACAAAGAAACATGTATAACACTGAAGTGTAGAGGTAAATATAATTAACAAAGCAACATGTATAACACTGAAGTGTAGAGGTAAATATAATTAACAAAGTAACATGTATAACACTGAAGTGTAGAGGTAAGTATAATTAACAAAGTAACATGTATGACACTGAAGTGTAGAGGTAAGTATAATTAACAAAGCAACATGTATGACACTCGAAGTGTAGAGGTAAACATAATCAACAAAGCAACATGTATGACACTGAAGTGTAGAGGTAAGTATAATTAACAAAGCAACATGTATGACACTGAAGTGTAGAGGTAAGTATAATTAACAAAGCAACATGTATGACACTGAAGTGTAGAGGTAAGTATAATTAACAAAGCAACATGTATAACACTGAAGTGTAGAGGTAAGTATAGTTAACAAAGCAACATGTATGACACTGAAGTGTAGAGGTAAGTATAATTAACAAAGTAACATGTATAACACTGAAGTGTAGAGGTAAGTATAATTAACAAAGAAACATGTATAACACTGAAGTGTAGAGGTAAATATAATTAACAAAGCAACATGTATAACACTGAAGTGTAGAGGTAAATATAATTAACAAAGTAACATGTATAACACTGAGTGTAGAGGTAAGTATAATTAACAAAGTAACATGTACGACACCGAAGTGTAGAGGTAAGCATAATTAACAAAGCAACATGTATGACACTGAAGTGTAGAGGTAAATATAATCAACAAAGCAACATGTATGACACTGAAGTGTAGAGGTAAGCATAATTAACAAAGCAACATGTATGACACTACGAAGTGTAGAGGTAAATTATAATTAACAAAGCAACATGTATAACACCGAAGATGTAGAGGGTAAGCATAATTAACAAAGCAACATGTATAACACTGAAGTGTAGAGGTAAGTATAATTAACAAAGCAACATGTATGACACTGAAGTGTAGAGGTAAGTATAATTAACAAAGCAACATGTATAACACTGAAGTGTAGAGGTAAATATAATTAACAAAGCAACATGTATAACACTGAAGTGTAGAGGTAAGCATAATTAACAAAGCAACATGTATGACACTGAAGTGTAGAGGGTAAGTATAATTAACAAAGCAACATGTATAACACTGAAGTGTAGAGGTAAGTATAATTAACAAAGCAACATGTATGACACTGAAGTGTAGAAGTAAAGCATAATTAACAAAGCAAACATGTATAACAACGAAGTGTAGAGGTAAGCATAATTAACAAAGCAACATGTATAAATAATGAAGTGTAGAGGTAAGTATAATTAACAAAAGCAACATGTATGACACCGAAGTGTAGAGGTAAGCATAATTAACAAAGCAACATGTATAACACTGAAGTGTAGAGGTAAGCATAATTAACAAAACAACATGTATAACACTGAAAATGTAGAGGTAAGCATAATTAACAAAGTAACGTGTATAACCACGAAGTGTAGAGGTAAGCATAATTAACAAAGAAACATGTATAACACCGAAGTGTAGAGGTAAGCATAATTAACAAAGCAACATGTATAACACTGAAGTGTAGAGGTAAGTATAATTAACAGCAAACATGTATAACAACGAAGTGTAGAAGCAAATATAATTAACAAAGCAACATGTATAACACTGAAGTGTAGAGGTAAGCATAATTAACAAAAGCAACGTGTATAACAATGAAGTGTAGAGGTAAGCATAATTAACAAAGCAACATGTATGACACCGGAAGTGTAGAGGTAAGCATAATTAACAAAGAAACATGTATGACACTGAAGTGTAGAGGTAAGTATAATTAACAAAGCAACATGTATGACACCGAAGTGTAGAGGTAAGTATAATTAACAAAGAAGCAACATGTATAACACTGAAGTGTAGAGGTAAGTATAATTAACAAAGCAACATGTATGACACTGAAGTGTAGAGGTAAGTATAATTAACAAAGTAACATGTATAACACTGAAGTGTAGAGGTAAGTATAATTAACAAAGAAACATGTATAACACTGAAGTGTAGAGGTAAATATAATTAACAAAGCAACATGTATAACACTGAAGTGTAGAGGTAAATATAATTAACAAAGTAACATGTATAACACTCGAAGTGTAGAGGTAAGTATAATTAACAAAGTAACATGTATGACACTGAAGTGTAGAGGTAAGCATAAATTAACAAAACAACATGTATGACACTGAAGTGTAGAGGTAAAATAATTAACAAAGCAACATGTACGACACCGAAGTGTAGAGGTAAGTATAATTAACAAAGCAACATGTATGACACTGGAAGTGTAGAGGTAAGTATAATTAACAAAGCAACATGTATGACACTGAAGTGTAGAGGTAAGTATAATTAACAAAGCAACATGTATAACACTGAAGTGTAGAGGTAAGTATAGTTAACAAAGCAACATGTATGACACTGAAGTGTAGAGGTAAGTATAATTAACAAAGTAACATGTATAACACTGAAGTGTAGAGGTAAGTATAATTAACAAAGAAACATGTATAACACTGAAGTGCAGAGGTAAATATAATTAACAAAGCAAACACGTATAACACACTCGAAGTGTAGAGGCAAATATAATTAACAAAGTAACACGTATAACACTGAAGTGTAGAGGTAAGTATAATTAACAAAGTAACATGTATGACACTGAAGTGTAGAGGTAAGTATAATTAACAAAGCAACATGTATGACACTGAAGTGTAGAGGTAAATATAATTAACAAAGCAACATGTATGACACTGAAGTGTAGAGGTAAGTATAATTAACAAAGCAACATGTATGACACTGAAGTGTAGAGGGTAAGTAAATTAACAAAGCAACATGTATAACACCGAAGCGTAGAGGTAAGTATAATTAACAAAGCAACATGTATAACACCGAAGTGTAGAGGTAAGTATAATTAACAAAGCAACATGTATGACACTGAAGTGTAGAGGTAAGTATAATTAACAAAGCAACATGTATAACACTGAAGTGTAGAGGTAAATATAATTAACAAAGCAACATGTATAACACTGAAGTGTAGAGGTAAGTATAATTAACAAAGCAACATGTATGACACTGAAGTGTAGAGGTAAGTATAATTAACAAAGCAACATGTATAACACTGAAGTGTAGAGGTAAGCATAATTAACAAAACAACATGTATAACACTGAAGGTGTAGAGGTAAGCATTATAATTAACAAAGCAACATGTATGACACTGAAGTGTAGAGGTAAGTATAATTAACAAAGCAACATGTATGACACTGGAGATGTAGAGGTAAGCATAATTAAGAAAGCAACATGTATAACACTGAAGTGTAGAGGTAAGCATAATTAATAAAACAACATGTATGACACTGAAGTGTAGAGGTAAGTATAATTAACAAAGCAACATGTATAACACTGAAGTGTAGAGGTAAGTATAATTAACAAAGCAACATGTATAACACTGAAGTGTAGAGGTAAGTATAATTAACAAAGCAACATGTATAACACTGAAGTGTAGAGGTAAGTATAATTAACAAAGCAACATGTATGACACTGAAGTGTAGAGGTAAGTATAATTAACAAAGCAACATGTATAACACTGAAGTGTAGAGGTAAGTATAATTAACAAAGCAACATGTATAACACTGAAGTGTAGAGGTAAGTATAATTAACAAAGCAACATGTATAACACCGAGAGTGTGCAGAGGTAAGTATAATTAACAAAGCAACATGTATAACACCGAAGTGTAGAGGTAAGCATAATCAACAAAGCAACATGTATAACACCGAAGTGTAGAGGTAAATATAATTAAAGAAAGCAACATGTATAACACTGAAGTATAGAGGTAAGTATAATTAACAAAGCAACATGGATAACACTGAAGTGTAGAGGTGAATATAATTAACAAAGCAACATGTATAACACTGAAGTGTAGAGGTAAGCATAATTAACAAAGCAACATGTATAACACCGAAGTGTAGAGGTAAGTATACCCCAAACAAAGCAACATGTATAACACTGAAGTGTAGAGGTGAATATAATTAACAAAGCAATATGTATAACACTGGAGCTGTAGAGGTAAAGTATAATTAACAAAGCAACATTTATAACACTGAGTGTAGAGGTAAGTATAATTAACAAAGCAATATGTATAACACCGAAGTGTAGAGGTAAGTATAATTAACAAAGCAATATGTATGACACTGAAGTGTAGGGGTAAGTATAATTAACAAAGCAAATATGTATAACACTGAAGTGTAGAGGTAAGTATAATTAACAAAGCAACATGTATAACACTGAGTGCAGAGGTAAGCATAATTCAACAAAGCAACATGTATAACACCGAAGTGTAGAGGTAAGTATAATTAACAAAGCAACATGTATAACACCGAAGTGTAGAGGTAAGTATAATTAACAAAGCAACATGTATAACACCGAAGTGTAGAGGTAAGTATAATTAACAAAAGCAACATGTATAACACTGAAGTGTAGAGGTAAGTATAATTAACAAAGCAACATGTATAACACTGAGCTGTAGAGGTAAGCATAATTAACAAAGCAACATGTATAACACTGAAGTGTAGAGGTAAGTATAATTAACAAAGCAACATGTATAACACTGAAGTGTAGAGGTAAGTATAATTAACAAAGCAACATGTATAACACTGAAGTGTAGAGGTAAGTATAATTAACAAAGCAACATGTATAACACTGAAGTGTAGAGGTAAGTATAATTAACAAAGCAACATGTATGACACTGAAGTGTAGAGGTAAGTATAATTAACAAAGCAACATGTATAACACTGAAGTGTAGAGGTAAGTATAATTAACAAAGAAACATGTATAACACTGAAGTGTAGAGGTAAGTATAATTAACAAAGCAACATGTATAACACTGAAGTGTAGAGGTAAGTATAATTAACAAAGCAACATGTATGACACTGAAGTGTAGAGGTAAGTATAATTAACAAAGTAACATGTATGACACTGAAGTGTAGAGGTAAATATAATTAACAAAGCAACATGTATGACACTGAAGTGTAGAGGTAAGTATAATTAACAAAGTAACATGTATGACACTGAAGTGTAGAGGTAAATATAATTAACAAAGCAACATGTATGACACTGAAGTGTAGAGGTAAGTATAATTAACAAAGCAACATGTATAACACTGAAGTGTAGAGGTAAGTATAATTAAGAAAGCAACATGTATAACACTGAAGTGTATAGGTAAGTATAATTAACAAAGCAACATGTATGACACTGAAGTGTAGAGGTAAGTATAATTAACAAAGCAACATGTATAACACTGAAGGGTATAGGACAGGTTTCTGTATTAATTTTCATAGAACTGGTATTTAATCTCATAATGGAAAAAAGATATCTGCCCAATTTACACACAAATAATAATTCCTTACATAAAAATTGTGGAGAAACCTGTGACGTGAGTTCTCTAGATAAAGAGATAATAGCAAGGTGATATAAAATTTATCTATTCAAGTGTTAAGCAGTATCTTACCACTCTTAATATCATAATACTTTTCGCAGTTGTTTTCATCGTTACAGGTGTCGCCACAATCGCAGACCACGTCACACACACTTGCCTGTGGAATGCATCGAGAATTCTGACATCGAAATTCCAGTTCTGAACAGTTTCTGCCTGTTTGAGTAAGAACCATGAATAGTATTGTGAGGTAAACATGGATAGAACCATAAATAGTATTGTGAGGTAAAAACATGGATAGAACCATAAATAGTATTGTGAGGTAAAAATATATAGAACCATGAATAGTATTGTAAGGTAAAAATATGTAGAACCATGAATAGTATTGTAAGGTAAAAATATATAGAACCATGAATAGTATTGTGAGGTAAAAATATATAGGACCATGAATAGTATTGTGAGGTAAAAATATGTAGAACCATAAATAGTATTGTAAGGTAAAAATATATAGAACCATGAATAGTATTGTGAGGTAAAAATATATAGGACCATGAATAGTATTGTGAGGTAAAAATATGTAGAACCATAAATAGTATTGTGAGGTAAAAATATGTAGAACCAAGAAAAAAAACACAAATGAACCTTAACCTAAACAACCGATACATAAAAACACCACAAATCCTACACCGCGATACAGACAGACACAATGCAGGTGAGAAACTACCAGATTATATGTATAACATGGCATATCCCGAATAACGTATACCCGGAGTTATTAACAAATAGGAAGCGTCAATAATATCTAGAACATGATAGATCCTGGAAGAGTAGACGATTCATAAACACGACATCTAGTGGTAATTTCTATGAATATATTACTTTACAACTCTGTTTTGTTTGTTTTTGAATTCCACGCAAAGCAAACATAGCACCCTAATCACCTAGACATGCCTAGCCTCTTTACAATTAATGGATATCATAAAATGTCAAAAACGTGACATTTTTCATGTAAAGAAAATTTTAGGAGTATTATGAATATTCCTGTAAACAGATAACACGATTAATCCTGAGGAAGATAAGTAAAATCAATGTAGGTTTGGTTGGTTTTTGTAATTTCGCACAAAGCTACTCGAGGGCTATCTGTGCTAGCCGTCCCTAATTTTGCAGTATAAGACTAGAGGTAAAAGAGTACTCTTTTACCAACGAATAGTGGAATTGACCATAACATTATAACGCCCCACGGCTGGGAGGGCGAGCATGTTTGGCGCGACGCGGGCGCGAACCCGCGACCCTCGGATTACGAGTTGCACGCCTTACGCGCTTGGCCATGCCAGGCCAAAATCAATGTAGAGTGACCTTAATATTGTTTTACATTTAAAGAATATTGATAAAGTTTGATATTCAACAAGTCTTCAATGAATGTATTAATATTATTGTTAACAGAGTTCAATGTACTTTCATCAGTTATCAATAGTTAGCTTGGTGGGCTACTGGTCGGAAGATCCAAGACTCGAGCCCACAATATCTCACTGAAATATAAAATTCAAAATTTTGCTGTATGTTTCAAAAATAACTGTGTAGGCGACACACGAGGCAGACTATATTTCCTTCTCCAAAGTCTCCAGCAGGAATGTCTGTGACCTGAACGATGGTCTATATAATATGAATATTTTGTCCTCGGGTTGAATACACCAAGCAAATGAACATTTTCATATAGAAGCCACAAAAACAAAAATGTTTTTTAATATATACCTCACGCAATGTTTTGTACACATACAACACAAAAAAATTCTTTGGTTACTTATAACGTTTATTTTCAAAGGTCTTCCTCGCTATATTTCTGGAAGGTCTTCCTTGCTTACATATTTATCTCATAACATTTCATCACTTCATAGAATCCAACTTTAATATCCTGTACAAGTATACGGTCTTGCGTAGGTAGAAATAAAGTGTTTGTGAAATTGTGTTGGCTTTTTTCATTTTTAGTAGTATTTGTTTAGTTACGTCTCGTGTGTCTTTGTTGGATTTGTGTGTATTGGTTTAAATTTGTTTGTGTCTGATAGGATGTTCTTCATTTTATGAATGTATTCATTCGTGTTCATTATAACTATAGCGTTACCTTTATCTGCTTTCAGAATTTTTATGTTTTTATCTTGTTTTTGTCTTTTTGTAAGATTGTTTTTTAGTTTTCTGTTTTGTGAAATTATGTTGATGGTTTTGTGAGAAAATTCTTTGAAAAAATCGTTTAAGATGTTGTTTTTAGGTGTTTCTGGAAAATATAAATTTGTAATTTTACCTGGGAAGTTTGGCTGTTGGATGTCAATAAAATTGTCTTCTTTCTGTTGGTTGTTTTTGGTTGTTTCCTTGTTTTAGTTCTCTGTAGAAAGTATCACAAGTCTCCTGGCTAGGTCTTCTAAACATGTTTTTATTTCTAAGGTTGGAATGTACCTTGGTGCTATTGCGAAGTTGAGTCCTTTGTTAAGTAGATGTTTCTCGTCTGTGTTTAATTGTCAGTCAGATCTATTAATTATGACGTTAGTCAACGGTTTGTCGTTTTGGTGTCTTTTCTGTTGTTTCCATCTTAGTTTTTCTAGTTTTTTGTTGTGGCAGATCTTTTTGTCTCTGTCGTTCCTAGTGTTGATTTGATTTATGTTTCGTTGTATAAGTCCGTAAATCTCTGGTTAAATACATGTGGTAGTTGTTTGAAATTATTCAAAGTATTTTAAGATGTTTTGAATAAAAATAAAAACAAAACGCCATTTCCAGGATAAACTAGTCGATTATTTTTGACGAATATATTTTATAAAAACTGTTACGATATCATGCTTGAAACTAGTACCACGTAGTAATGGTATGAAACTTGAAACTAGTACCACGAAGTAATGGTATGACACTTGAAACTAGTACCACGTAGTAATGGTATGACCCTTGAAACTGGTACCACGAAGTAATGGTATGACACTTGAAACTAGTACCACGTAGTAATGGTATGACACTTGAAACTACTACCACGTAGTAATGGTATGACCCTTGAAACTAGTACCACGTAGTAATAATATGACACTTGAAAGTAGTACTACGTAGTAATGGTATAACACTTGAAACTAATACTACGTAGTAATAATATGACACTTGAAAGTAGTACTACGTAGTAATGGTATAACACTTGAAACTAGTATCACGTAGTAATGGTATGATACTTGACTGTATCAACGGGAGTCATTAATAGTTAAAAATAGTATTGTTTTACTCATTAAGATAAAATATATTTAAAATAATTAACCCAATTTAGTGTTCCTTTTTTATTAATGGTAAAATCGGAATCTAGAAATGATAAATTATTATTCGATTGGTGAGAGAAGAGAGCATTTGATGTGATCTCTCACTTGTGTTCAGGAATATTCTGGATACACGTTCTTGTACAACTGTCTAAGAATTACTTTGTCATGAAATCATTCTGATGTAACTGTGTTCAGAAAACCTCTAAAGAAAGACTCCACAGAAACGTCTTTTTGAAACTATCTACAAAGTCTTACTCTGGATATTTTCTCCAGAAGCTATTCATAGAATTTTTTTACCGAAACAATGCAGAGTTGATGTCTTTGTTTGAAGTTAGGCACAAACGGACAAAATAGGCTATGTATGTTCTTTACCCTAGCATTGTAAGTCTGCATTACATAAAAACAATTCTTTTCTGAAACCCTCGTCTACAAGTTCCAGTAACAGTACATGGTATAAATGTTTTCTTCTATCATTTAGAGAAATTAGAAACTTACATTTTAGCTCGTCTGCTTGATTTTTCGGGCAATCCAACCATCCATCACACCAAACAGAAATGTGTGCCCTTGTACCGTCTCCACAATCCACAAAATGTTCTGTCGGAATATTACATCTATCATATAATAACTTTACATATACTGTAATATTACATCTATCATGTAACAACTTTACATACACTGTAATATTACATCTATCATGTAACAACTTTACATATACTGTAATATTACATCTATCATGTAACAACTTTACATACACTGTAATATTACATCTATCATGTAACAACTTTACATACACTGTAATATTACATCTATCATGTAACAACTTTACATACACTGTAATATTACATCTATCATGTAACAACTTTACATATACCGTAATATTACATCTATCATGTAACAACTTTCCTTATATTGTAATATTACATCTATCATGTAACAACTTTACATATATTGTAATATTACATCTATCATGTAACTTTACATATATTGTAATATTACATCTATCATGTAACAACTTTCCTTATATTGTAATATTACATCTATCATGTAACAACTTTACATACACTGTAATATTACATCTATCATGTAACAACTTTACATACACTGTAATATTAAATCTATCATGTAACAACTTTACATATACTGTAATATTACATCTATCATGTAACAACTTTACATATACTGTAATATTACATCTATCATGTAACAACTTTACATATATTGTAATATTACATCTATCATGTAACAACTTTACATACACTGTAATATTACATCTCTCATGTAACAACTTTACATATTCTGTAATATTACATCTATCATGTAACAACTTTACATATACTGTAATATTGCATCTATCATGTAACAACTTTACATATACTGCAATATTCCATCTATCATGTAACAGCTTTTACATACACTGTAATATTACATCTATCATGTAACAACTTTACATATACTGTAATATTCCATCTATCATGTAACAACTTTACATACACTGTAATATTACATCTATCATGTAACAACTTTACATATACTGTAATATTACATCTATCATGTAACAACTTTACATATACTGTAATATTACATCTATCATGTAACAACTTTACATATATTGTAATATTACATCTATCATGCAACAACTTTCGTTATATTGTAATATTACATCTATCATGCAACAACTTTCCTTATATTGTAATATTACATCTATCATGTAACAACTTTACATACACTGTAATATTACATCTATCATGTAACAACTTTACATACACTGTAATATTACATCTATCATGCAACAACTTTCTTATATTGTAATATTACATCTATCATGTAACAACTTTACATACACTGTAATATTACATCTATCATGTAACAACTTTACATACACTGTAATATTCCATCTATCATGTAACAGCTTTACATACACTGTAATATTACATCTATCATGTAACAACTTTACATATACTGTAATATTACATCTATCATGTAACAACTTTGCATACACTGTAATATTACATCTATCATGTAACAACTTTCCTTATATTGTAATATTACATCTATCATGTAACAACTTTACATATATTGTAATATTACATCTATCATGTAACTTTACATATATTGTAATATTACATCTATCATGTAACAACTTTCCTTATATTGTAATATTACATCTATCATGTAACAACTTTTACATACACCGTAATATTACATCTATCATGTAACAACTTTACATACACTGTAATATTAAATCTATCATGTAACAACTTTACATATACTGTAATATTACATCTATCATGTAACAACTTTACATATACTGTAATATTACATCTATCATGTAACAACTTTACATATATTGTAATATTACATCTATCATGTAACAACTTTACATACACTGTAATATTACATCTATCATGTAACAACTTTACATATTCTGTAATATTACATCTATCATGTAACAACTTTACATATACTGTAATATTGCATCTATCATGTAACAACTTTACATATACTGCAATATTCCATCTATCATGTAACAACTTTACATATACTGTAATATTCCATCTATCATGTAACAACTTTACATACACTGTAATATTACATCTATCATGTAACAACTTTACATATACTGTAATATTACATCTATCATGTAACAACTTTACATATACTGTAATATTACATCTATCATGTAACAACTTTACATATATTGTAATATTACATCTATCATGCAACAACTTTCCTTATATTGTAATATTACATCTATCATGCAACAACTTTCCTTATATTGTAATATTACATCTATCATGTAACAACTTTACATACACTGTAATATTACATCTATCATGTAACAACTTTACATACACTGTAATATTACATCTATCATGCAACAACTTTCCTTATATTGTAATATTACATCTATCATGTAACAACTTTACATACACTGTAATATTACATCTATCATGTAACAACTTTACATACACTGTAATATTCCATCTATCATGTAACAGCTTTCCTTATATTGTAATATTACATCTATCATGTAACAACTTTACATACACTGTAATATTACATCTATCATGTAACAACTTTACATACACTGTAATATTACATCTATCATGCAACAACTTTCCTTATATTGTAATATTACATCTATCATGTAACAACTTTACATACACTGTAATATTACATCTATCATGTAACAACTTTACATACACTGTAATATTAAATCTATCATGTAACAACTTTACATATACTGTAATATTACATCTATCATGTAACAACTTTACATATACTGTAATATTACATCTATCATGTAACAACTTTACTTATACTGTAATATTACATCTATCATGTAACAACTTTACATATACTGTAATATTACATCTATCATGTAACAACTTTACATACACTGTAATATTACATCTATCATGTAACAACTTTCCTTATATTGTAATATTACATCTATCATGTAACAACTTTGCATACACTGTAATATTACATCTATCATGTAACAACTTTACATACACTGTAATATTACATCTATCATGTAACAACATTACATACACTGTAATATTACATTTATCATGTAACAACTTTACATACACTGTAATATTACATCTATCATGTAACAACTTTACATATATTGTAATATTACATCTATCATGCAACAACTTTCCTTATATTGTAATATTACATCTATCATGTAACAACTTTTACACACTGTAATATTACATCTATCATGTAACAACTTTACATACACTGTAATATTACATCTATCATGCAACAACTTTCCTTATATTGTAATATTACATCTATCATGTAACAACTTTACATACACTGTAATATTACATCTATCATGTAACAACTTTACATACACTGTAATATTCCATCTATCATGTAACAGCTTTCCTTATATTGTAATATTACATCTATCATGTAACAACTTTACATACACTGTAATATTACATCTATCATGTAACAACTTTACATACACTGTAATATTACATCTATCATGCAACAACTTTCCTTATATTGTAATATTACATCTATCATGTAACAACTTTACATACACTGTAATATTACATCTATCATGTAACAACTTTACATACACTGTAATATTAAATCTATCATGTAACAACTTTACATATACTGTAATATTACATCTATCATGTAACAACTTTACATATACTGTAATATTACATCTATCATGTAACAACTTTACTTATACTGTAATATTACATCTATCATGTAACAACTTTACATATACTGTAATATTACATCTATCATGTAACAACTTTACATACACTGTAATATTACATCTATCATGTAACAACTTTCCTTATATTGTAATATTACATCTATCATGTAACAACTTTGCATACACTGTAATATTACATCTATCATGTAACAACTTTACATACACTGTAATATTACATCTATCATGTAACAACATTACATACACTGTAATATTACATTTATCATGTAACAACTTTACATACACTGTAATATTACATCTATCATGTAACAACTTTACATATATTGTAAAATTACATCTATCATGCAACAACTTTCCTTATATTGTAATATTACATCTATCATGTAACAACTTTACATATACTGTAATATTACATCTATCATGTAACAACTTTACATACACTGTAATATTACATCTATCATGTAACAACTTTCCTTATATTGTAATATTACATCTATCATGTAACAACTTTGCATACACTGTAATATTACATCTATCATGTAACAACTTTACATACACTGTAATATTACATCTATCATGTAACAACATTACATACACTGTAATATTAGATTTATCATGTAACAACTTTACATACACTGTAATATTACATCTATCATGTAACAACTTTACATATACTGTAATATTACATCTATCATGTAACAACTTTACATACACTGTAATATTACATCTATCATGTAACAACTTTCCTTATATTGTAATATTACATCTATCATGTAACAACTTTACATATATTGTAATATTACATCTATCATGTAACTTTACATATATTGTAATATTACATCTATCATGTAACAACTTTCCTTATATTGTAATATTACATCTATCATGTAACAACTTTACATACACTGTAATATTACATCTATCATGTAACAACTTTACATACACTGTAATATTAAATCTATCATGTAACAACTTTACATATACTGTAATATTACATCTATCATGTAACAACTTTACATATACTGTAATATTACATCTATCATGTAACAACTTTACATATATTGTAATATTACATCTATCATGTAACAACTTTACATACACTGTAATATTACATCTCTCATGTAACAACTTTACATATTCTGTAATATTACATCTATCATGTAACAACTTTACATATACTGTAATATTGCATCTATCATGTAACAACTTTACATATACTGCAATATTCCATCTATCATGTAACAGCTTTACATACACTGTAATATTACATCTATCATGTAACAACTTTACATATACTGTAATATTCCATCTATCATGTAACAACTTTACATACACTGTAATATTACATCTATCATGTAACAACTTTACATATACTGTAATATTACATCTATCATGTAACAACTTTACATATACTGTAATATTACATCTATCATGTAACAACTTTACATATATTGTAATATTACATCTATCATGCAACAACTTTCCTTATATTGTAATATTACATCTATCATGCAACAACTTTCCTTATATTGTAATATTACATCTATCATGTAACAACTTTACATACACTGTAATATTACATCTATCATGTAACAACTTTACATACACTGTAATATTACATCTATCATGCAACAACTTTCCTTATATTGTAATATTACATCTATCATGTAACAACTTTACATACACTGTAATATTACATCTATCATGTAACAACTTTACATACACTGTAATATTCCATCTATCATGTAACAGCTTTACATACACTGTAATATTACATCTATCATGTAACAACTTTACATATACTGTAATATTACATCTATCATGTAACAACTTTGCATACACTGTAATATTACATCTATCATGTAACAACTTTCCTTATATTGTAATATTACATCTATCATGTAACAACTTTACATATATTGTAATATTACATCTATCATGTAACTTTACATATATTGTAATATTACATCTATCATGTAACAACTTTCCTTATATTGTAATATTACATCTATCATGTAACAACTTTACATACACTGTAATATTACATCTATCATGTAACAACTTTACATACACTGTAATATTAAATCTATCATGTAACAACTTTACATATACTGTAATATTACATCTATCATGTAACAACTTTACATATACTGTAATATTACATCTATCATGTAACAACTTTACATATATTGTAATATTACATCTATCATGTAACAACTTTACATACACTGTAATATTACATCTATCATGTAACAACTTTACATATTCTGTAATATTACATCTATCATGTAACAACTTTACATATACTGTAATATTGCATCTATCATGTAACAACTTTACATATACTGCAATATTCCATCTATCATGTAACAACTTTACATATACTGTAATATTCCATCTATCATGTAACAACTTTACATACACTGTAATATTACATCTATCATGTAACAACTTTACATATACTGTAATATTACATCTATCATGTAACAACTTTACATATACTGTAATATTACATCTATCATGTAACAACTTTACATATATTGTAATATTACATCTATCATGCAACAACTTTCCTTATATTGTAATATTACATCTATCATGCAACAACTTTTCTTATATTGTAATATTACATCTATCATGTAACAACTTTACATACACTGTAATATTACATCTATCATGTAACAACTTTACATACACTGTAATATTACATCTATCATGCAACAACTTTCCTTATATTGTAATATTACATCTATCATGTAACAACTTTACATACACTGTAATATTACATCTATCATGTAACAACTTTACATACACTGTAATATTCCATCTATCATGTAACAGCTTTCCTTATATTGTAATATTACATCTATCATGTAACAACTTTACATACACTGTAATATTACATCTATCATGTAACAACTTTACATACACTGTAATATTACATCTATCATGCAACAACTTTCCTTATATTGTAATATTACATCTATCATGTAACAACTTTACATACACTGTAATATTACATCTATCATGTAACAACTTTACATACACTGTAATATTAAATCTATCATGTAACAACTTTACATATACTGTAATATTACATCTATCATGTAACAACTTTACATATACTGTAATATTACATCTATCATGTAACAACTTTTTTATACTGTAATATTACATCTATCATGTAACAACTTTATATATACTGTAATATTACATCTATCATGTAACAACTTTTACATACACTGTAATATTACATCTATCATGTAACAACTTTCCTTATATTGTAATATTACATCTATCATGTAACAACTTTGCATACACTGTAATATTACATCTATCATGTAACAACTTTACATACACTGTAATATTACATCTATCATGTAACAACATTACATACACTGTAATATTACATTTATCATGTAACAACTTTACATACACTGTAATATTACATCTATCATGTAACAACTTTACATATATTGTAATATTACATCTATCATGCAACAACTTTCCTTATATTGTAATATTACATCTATCATGTAACAACTTTACATATACTGTAATATTACATCTATCATGTAACAACTTTACATACACTGTAATATTACATCTATCATGTAACAACTTTCCTTATATTGTAATATTACATCTATCATGTAACAACTTTGCATACACTGTAATATTACATCTATCATGTAACAACTTTACATACACTGTAATATTACATCTATCATGTAACAACATTACATACACTGTAATATTAGATTTATCATGTAACAACTTTACATACACTGTAATATTACATCTATCATGTAACAACTTTACATATACTGTAATATTACATCTATCATGTAACAACTTTACATACACTGTAATATTACATCTATCATGTAACAACTTTGCATACACTGTAATATTACATCTATCATGTAACAACTTTACATACACTGTAATATTACATTTATCATGTAACAACTTTACATACACTGTAATATTACATCTATCATGCAATAACTTTCCTTATATTGTAGTATTACATCTATCATGCAATAACTTTCCTTATATTGTAATATTACATCTGTCATGTAACAACTTTACATATACTGTAATATTACATCTATCATGTAAGAACTTTACATACACTGTAATATTACATCTATCATGTAACAGCTTTCCTTATAATGTAATATTATATCTGTCACGTAACAACTGTAAATGGACGTTACATATATTGTAATATTATACCTGTCATGTAACAACTGTAAATGGACGTTACTTATATTGTAATATTATATCTGTATATATATATTGAACCAGTGTATATGCCATCTAATAACCATAACTGTAAAACATTTGCACTGCATATATTTTCACACACAAGAACCTAGGCTATGTAACATAACGGGTAATCTTTTGTTATACTCTCTACCATAACGAAGACAGAAGGAAGAAACAGAGCAAAATATATTTTTGTAATAAATCAGTTGTGTTCATAGATCAGGAAACCGAACTGATATTGAATCAGTTGTGTTAATAAATCAGGAAACCGAACGGATATTGAATCAGTCGTGTTAATAGATCAGGAAACCGAACGGATATTGAATCAGTTGTGTTAATAGATCAGGAAACCGAACGGATATTGAATCAGTCGTGTTAATAGATCAGGAAACCGAACGGATATTGAATCAGTTGTGTTCATAGATCAGGAAACCGAACGGATATTGAATCAGTCGTGTTAATAAATCAGGAAACTGAACAGATATTGAATCAGTCGTGTTAATAGGTCAGGAAACCGAACTGATATTGAATCAGTTGTGTTAATAAATCAAGAAACCGAACGGATATTGAATCAGTCGTGTTAATAGATCAGGAAACCGAACGGATATTGAATCTGTTGTGTTAATAGATCAGGAAACCGAACGGATATTGAATCAGTCGTGTTAATAGATCAGGAAACCGAACGGATATTGAATCAGTTGTGTTAATAGATCAGGAAACCGAACGGATATTGAATCAGTCGTGTTAATAAATCAGGAAACTGAACAGATATTGAATCAGTCGTGTTAATAGATCAGGAAACCGAACTGATATTGAATCAGTTGTGTTAATAAATCAAGAAACCGAACGGATATTGAATCAGTCGTGTTAATAGATCAGGAAACCGAACGGATATTGAATCTGTTGTGTTAATAGATCAGGAAACCGAACGGATATTGAATCAGTCGTGTTAATAGATCAGGAAACCGAACGGATATTGAATCAGTTGTGTTAATAGATCAGGAAACCGAACGGATATTGGATCAGTCGTGTTAATAGATCAGAAACCGAACGGATATTGAATCAGTTGTGTTAATAGATCAGGAAACCGAACTGATATTAAATCAGTTGTTTCCATTACTGTCAATAAAGTGTGTACTAATGTGGTTAATGATGGTCTGTAATATTACTGTAATAATATATTCTCTGGAGTATATTGATCTCCTTCGCTGTGATCTTATCAATTGGTCTGAAAAATCAAAGTTGTGGAATTTTCCAAACCTTTAGTGTCATATTAAGTTTCAATCGCTTTATGTCAAAGAAGGCGATAAAATAACATTTATAATACCAAAAATAAGAAAGTTTAATAAAACTTCTTTAGCCAATAGAAACCGTGGTAAACGATGTCTGGCCTAAACTGAAAAAAACAAGAGAACTTCTTTTAGCCAATAGAGACAGAGATACAATGAAAAAGTCGTTTTTAAAACAGTACAGACATATATATAATTATTTAGGGACAACAGTGTTTAGGCTTCAGGAAGTCTTGACTATCGAAGCATCTCAGTAGATAGTGACAATATCAATGTGAGTCACTTAAGGACAACAGTGTTTAGGTTTTAAGCATCACAGTAGGTTGTGACAATATCAATGTGAGTCACTTAAAGACAACAGTGTTTAGGTTTTAAGCATGACAGTAGGTAGTGACTACATCAATGTGAGTCACTTAAGAACAACAGTGTTCAGGTTTCAGAAAGTCTTGGCTATCGAAGCATCACAGTAGGTAGTGACAATAACAATGTGAGTCACTTAAAAACAACAGTGTTTAGGTTTCAGAAAGTCTTGGCTATCGAAGCATCACAGTAGGTAGTGACAATATCAATGTGAGACACTTAAGGACAACAGTGTTTATGTTTTAAGCATCACAGTAGGTAGTGACAATGTCAATGTGAGGCACTTAAGGACAACAGTGTTTAGGTTTCAGAAAGTCTTGGCTATCGAAGCATCACAGTAGGTAGTGACAATATCAATGTGAGACACATAAGGACAACAGTGTTTAGGTTTTAAGCATCACAGTAGGTAGTGACTACATCAATGTGAGTCACTTAAGGACAACAGTGTTTAGGTTTCAGAAAGTCTTGACTATCGAAGCATCACAGTAGGTAGTGATAATATCAATGTGAGTCACTTAAGGACAACAGTGTTTAGGTTTTAAGCATCACAGTAGGTAGTGACAATATCAATGTGAGGCACTTAAGGACAACAGTGTTTAGGTTTCAAGAAGTCTTGGCTATCGAAACATCACAGTAGGTTGTGACAATATCAATGTGAGTCACTTAAAGACAACAGTGTTTAGGTTTCAAGAAGTCTTGGCTATCGAAGCATCACAGTAGGTAGTGACTATATCAAAGTGAGTCACTTAAGGACAACAGTGTTTAGGTTTCAGAAAGTCTTGACTATCAAAGCATCACAGTAGGTAGTGACAATATCAATGTGAGTCACTTAAGGACAACAGTGTTTAGGTTTCAGAAAGTCTTGGCTGTCAAACCATCACAGTAGGTAGTGACTATATCAGTGTGAGTCACTTAAGGACAAGAGTGTTTAGGTTTCAGAAAGTCTTGACTATCGAAGCATCACAGTAGGTAGTGACAATATCAATGTGAGACACTTAAGGACAACAGTGTTTAAGTTTCAAGCATCACAGTAGGTAGTGACAATGTCAATGTGAGGCACTTAAGGACAACAGTGTTTGGGTTTCAGAAAGTCTTGACTATCGAAGCATCACAGTAGGTAGTGATAATATCAATGTGAGTCACTTAAGGACAACAGTGTTTAGGTTTCAGAAAGTCTTGACTATCAAAGCATCACAGTAGGTAGTGACAATATCAATGTGAGTCACTTAAGGACAACAGTGTTTAGGTTTCAGAAAGTCTTGGCTGTCAAACCATCACAGTAGGTAGTGACTATATCAGTGTGAGTCACTTAAGGACAAGAGTGTTTAGGTTTCAGAAAGTCTTGACTATCGAAGCATCACAGTAGGTAGTGACAATATCAATGTGAGACACTTGAGGACAACAGTGTTTAAGTTTTAAGCATCACAGTAGGTAGTGACAATGTCAATGTGAGGCAGTTAAGGACAACAGTGTTTAGGTTTCAGAAAGTCTTGGCTATCGAAGCATCACAGTAGGTAGTGACAATATCAATGTGAGACACATAAGGACAACAGTGTTTAGGTTTTAAGCATCACAGTAGGTAGTGACTACATCAATGTGAGTCACTTAAGGACAACAGTGTTTAAGTTTTAAGCATCACAGTAGGTAGTGATAATGTCAATGTGAGGCACTTAAGGACAACAGTGTTTAGGTTTCAAGAAGTCTTGGCTATCGAAGCATCACAGTAGGTAGTGACAATATCAATGCGAGTCACTTAAGGACAACAGTGTTTAGGTTTCAAGAAGTCTTGGCTATCGAAACATCACAGTAGGTAGTGACAATATCAATGTGAGACACTTGAGGACAACAGTGTTTAAGTTTTAAGCATCACAGTAGGTAGTGACAATGTCAATGTGAGGCAGTTAAGGACAACAGTGTTTAGGTTTCAGAAAGTCTTGGCTATCGAAGCATCACAGTAGGTAGTGACAATATCAATGTGAGACACATAAGGACAACAGTGTTTAGGTTTTAAGCATCACAGTAGGTAGTGACTACATCAATGTGAGTCACTTAAGGACAACAGTGTTTAAGTTTTAAGCATCACAGTAGGTAGTGATAATGTCAATGTGAGGCACTTAAGGACAACAGTGTTTAGGTTTCAAGAAGTCTTGGCTATCGAAGCATCACAGTAGGTAGTGACAATATCAATGCGAGTCACTTAAGGACAACAGTGTTTAGGTTTAAAGAAGTCTTGGCTATCGAAACATCACAGTAGGTTGTGACAATATCAATGTGAGTCACTTAAGGACAACAGTGTTTAGGTTTCAAGAAGTCTTGGCTATCGAAACGTCACAGTAGGTAGTGACAATATCAATGTGAGGCACTTAAGGACAACAGTGTTTAGGTTTCAGGAAGTCTTGACTATCGAAACATCACAGTAGGTTGTGACAATATCAATGTGAGTCACTTAAAGACATCAGTGTTTAGGTTTCAAGAAGTCTTGGCTATCGAAGCATCACAGTAGGTAGTGACTATATCAAAGTGAGTCACTTAAGGACAACAGTGTTTAGGTTTCAGAAAGTCTTGACTATCAAAGCATCACAGTAGGTAGTGACAATATCAATGTGAGTCACTTAAGGACAACAGTGTTTAGGTTTCAGAAAGTCTTGACTATCAAAGCATCACAGTAGGTAGTGACAATATCAATGTGAGTCACTTAAGGACAACAGTATTTAGGTTTCAAGAAGTCTTGGCTATCGAAGCATCACAGTAGGTAGTGACTATATCAAAGTGAGTCACTTAAGGACAACAGTGTTTAGGTTTCAGAAAGTCTTGACTATCAAAGCATCACAGTAGGTAGTGACAATATCAATGTGAGTCACTTAAGGACAACAGTGTTTAGGTTTCAGAAAGTCTTGACTATCAAAGCATCACAGTAGGTAGTGACAATATCAATGTGAGTCACTTAAGGACAACAGTGTTTAGGTTTTAAGCAGGTAATGACAATATGAATAGTAATCACTTATTGACAACAGCTTTAAATTGCAAAATGCCTCAGTGCTCGCAGCGAAGAACATACGATCACTATGTATGAATAATATTGTTGAATGTGTTGTTTGAATCGTTATCGGAGAAACGAATAGTTTATTTCGGAGTACACTATGAAACTGAAATTTATTTGGATAATTAATCTGTTTTTGATCTGTTGCTGATGAGACAGAATTCGATAGATACAAATATATTATGGAAATATGTTATGAACTTGGTTCGTAAAATACTTAGAGTTCAATATTATTATTCCACGAATTCTTTGCCTTTACTTACAATACAATAAAAACACGATGACTGAAGCGTAAGAAACCAGTTACTTACAGATGAATATTTTCAGTGTCTCCTTTCAATAAAGGACAGTAGTAATACTAGAAACGTAATCAGAAGTGCTGTAAATTGTTCGAATGTACTTCTTTCTATAGGCTGTAAGTGAATGTACTTCTTTCTATAAACTGTAAGTGAATGTACTTCTTTCTATAAACTGTAAGTGAATGTACTTCTTTCTATAGACTGTAAGTGAATGTACTTCTTTCTATAAACTGTAAGTGAATGCACTTCTTTCGATAGACTGTAAGTGAATGTACTTCTTTCTATAAACTGTAAGTGAATGTACTTTTTTCTATAGACTGTAAGTGAATGTACTTCTTTCTATAGGCTGTAAGTGAATGTACTTCTTTCTATAGACTGTAAGTGGCAAATTTGGAAATAACGTGAGCATTGAAGGCAATTTTGTCGTTTATTGTGACTCATAAACACGTGAAGGTAGAACATTTTTATATTTGATATGCAGTGGTGAATGTATTTCATTTGTGTGGCACAGTCTCATAGTGTGCTAATAACAAGTATTATAATAATACCATGTTGTTAACTCAACCAATCAGATCTACCACTGAATATTGCATATATTGAGACATTTACTTATTTTTTGTTATAAAAATAGAAATAAGTTTTATTATTTGTAATAATAATAGTACAAACAAGTCTTATTGTTTCTAATAATACGTGGAAAGGTGGTTTAGATATTCGACTCTTTATTTGAGGGTCGCGGGTTTATCTTTCAGTCGTGAGGCATTAAAATGTGATGGTCAATTCCACTATTCATCAGTGAAAAGGTAGCCCAATAGTTGGCGGTGGGTGGTGATAACTATCTGCCGTCTCTCTAGTCTTACACTTCTAAATTACAGACAGACAGCCCTTGTAAAGTTTTGCATGAACTCCAAAAAACAAACATTCTAATAATAATAACACAAACAAATCGTATTGTTTGTATCTCAGAAAGGCTGGTATGGGTATTATCACTTTTATTGATAAGGAGAGAATAACATTTCGACCTTCCTAGGTCATCTTCAGGTTAAGAAAGAGAGAGTTTGAATGTAACCGTTGACGGACACATGTCTTAAGGACGAA
The DNA here is from genome assembly GCF_004210375.1 of Tachypleus tridentatus. Classification (NCBI taxonomy): domain Eukaryota; kingdom Metazoa; phylum Arthropoda; class Merostomata; order Xiphosura; family Limulidae; genus Tachypleus; species Tachypleus tridentatus. Next base: position 43,743,890 of record NC_134827.1, on the reverse strand, counting down.
AGTATAAACGGGTACGAGATTGTAGGGGGCGTTGCAGTTGGATGTTAGATTATTAGTTAATATAGGTATAAAGGTTTTCCTTTATATTGGTTTAAATTTGGTTTTAGCTGCTGTATAAGTAAGGCTTCTTTAATTTTGTATTTGTTTATGTTTGTTTCTTTAGTTAGTATTTAAGTGTTTTCTATGGTTATGTTGTGTTTATTTGATTTGCAGTGTTCAAAAACATGTGAAGGTGTTTTTGTTGTTGTTGTTGTTGTTTGAATCTAGTTTTTATTTTTTTGCTTGTTTCTTTAATATAGAAGTCGTGATAGTTGTTTATTGTATCTCATAAAATATGTTGGTGTTGTTTTTGTCAGTGTAGTTTTTACATAGTATGGAATTTAGTTTTGTACCTGGTTTGTGAGTAAATTTGTTTACTGGAATGTTGTGTTTTGTTATAAGTTTTTTTTTGAAATGTTGGTTATTTTTACACTGATTTTGGGAACATATGGTATACAACAGTATAAGGCTTCGTAGTTTATTGGAATTTACTGTTGTTTGTCTAGGTGTGTGCGTATAATGTTTTCTACGGTTTGTGGAGGAAACTTATTGATGTTGATGAAGTATTGTCTTATTTTGTCTAATTCATCGTTAATTTTATCTGGTGAGCATAGTTTTATGGCTGTGTTTATTTGGTTTCTTAGTATGTTGAGTTTTTGTTTCGTTTCATGTGCTGAGTCCCAGAGAATGTTCAATCCAGTATGGGTGATTTTTCGGTTGATTTCTGTTTTGAATTGTATATCAGTTCTAGTGATTTTCAGGTTAAGAAATGTAATTTGGTAAGGTTTTTCTTGTTCACAGGTGAACTGTTGGGGTGTATCGAGTTAACGTGAATGAAAAAACTAAGTGCGTGTTTTATATTGGTGGGTGTAAAACTAAGTGTGTGTTTTATAGTGGTGGGTGTAAAACTAAGTGCGTGTTTTATATTGGTGGGTGTAAAACTAAGTGTGTGTTTTATATTGGTGGGTGTAAAACTAAGTGCGTGTTTTATAGTGGTGGGTGTAAAATTAAGTGCGTGTTTTATATTGGTGGGTGTAAAACTAAATGTGAGTTTTATATTGGTGGGTGTAAAACTAAGTGCGTGTTTTATAGTGGTGGGTGTAAAACTAAGTGCGTGTTTTATATTGGTGGGTGTAAAACTAAGTGTGTGTTTTATATTGGTGGGTGTAAAACTAAGTGCGTGTTTTATAGTGGTGGGTGTAAAACTAAGTGCGTGTTTTATAGTGGTGGGTGTAAAACTAAGTGTGTGTTTTATAGTGGTGAATGTAAAACTAAGTGCGTGTTTTATATTAGTGGGTGTAAGGCTGAACTTATTGCTTGAGATTCAATCTGTGTTATAAAAATGTTGGCGGAGACTGGTACGGCCAGGTGGTTAAGGCACTCGACTCGTAATCTGAGGATCGCGGGTTTTAATTCCCCCCACACCAAACATGCTCGCCTTTTCAGCCGTGGGACGTTATAAAGTTACAGTCAATCCCACTACTCGTTGGTAAAAGAATAGCAAAAGAGTTGGCGGTGGGTGTTGATGACTAGCTGCCTTCTCTCTAATTTTACACTGCTAAATTAGGGACAGCTAGCGCAGATAGATCTCGTGTAGCTTCGCGCGAAATTGAAAATAAACCAAACCAAATGTGTTGGTTAGAACTGGTTTCACCGGATTACCAATGATACGGCCATTTATTTGTAGGTAGTTTTTGTTATTGAACAGATGTCCCAACCACTGAAGTCTGCAAGATAGCTTTAGAACTTTATATCCATAATCCGAACCCATTGATACACATCTCCAGCAACCCTTATGGTATTCACTACCACCAAAACTAACTTTATTTATTGTATCTAATAATAATAGTAATACAAACGAGTCTTATTGTATCTAATAATAATAGTAATACAAACGAGTCTTATTGTATCTAATAATAATAACACAAACAAATCTTACTTTTGTATAATAATAATACAAACAAATCTTACTTTTGTATAATAATAATACAAACAAGTCTTACTTTTGTATAATAATAATACAAACAAATCTTACTTTTGTATAATAATAACACAAACAAATCTTACTTTTGTATAATAATAATACAAACAAGTCTTACTTTTGTATAATAATAATACAAACAAATCTTACTTTTGTATAATAATAATACAAACAAATCTTACTTTTGTATAATAATAACACAAACAAATCTTACTTTTGTATAATAATAACACAAACAAATCTTACTTTTGTATAATAATAATACAAACAAATCTTACTTTTGTATAATAATAATACAAACAAATCTTACTTTTGTATAATAATAATACAAACAAATCTTACTTTTGTATAATAATAATACAAACAAGTCTTACTTTTGTATAATAATAATACAAACAAATCTTACTTTTGTATAATAATAATACAAACAAGTCTACTGGTTTCAAATAATAATCAATAATTTTTAAAACTTGAAATACCACCGGTAAAATATTTATCTTCACAAACTTCTGTATAAATAAACACTTAGTCCGTTATGTTTGTTTTTTTAGTGAAATGTTACAATTTAAGATTTAAGCTCTAAAATTTTGGTGAAATGTTCTTTGTGACATCGTTAAGTAAAACTGTAAAGAATAGACGAATAAAGAAATTATTGACTGGTGGTTTTAGACAAGAAAGTGGACAACACCCGTTTTTCACCGTAACGAGAAACAATCCAACTTCCGAGGACAAGAAACTACCCCTTGTATATAAGTTGTTATTGTGACTTCCCCTTGTATATAAGTTGTTATTGTGACTACCCCTTGAATATAAGTTGTTATTATGACTTCCCCTTGTATATAAGTTGTTATTGTGACTTCCCTTGTATATAAGTTGTTATTGTGACTACCCCTTGTATATAAGTTGTTATTGTGACTACCCTTTGTATATAAGTTGTTATTGTGACTTCCTACCAGTTGGATGACAGAGATCCTCGTCACTTCCATCTAGACAGTCACGGTGGTCATCACAGACAGAGAATCCTCTAACACACTGGCTGTTGTTACACCTATATTCTCCATACCAACACGTTCTGTATGCTACAACAGAAGACAACCGCTTCAACACAAATATCTTAATAATACATAGTTATATTTGACACCAAGATGTTACAAAAAACGTAACTATATCTAACACGAAGACATTAGAAACACATAACTATATCTAACACCAAGATGTCACAAACACGTAACTATATCTAACACCAAGTAGTCACAAACACGTAACTATATCTAACAGCAAGATGTTACAAACACGCAACTATATCTAACACCAAGATGTTACAAACCACGTAACTATATCTAACACCAAGATATTAGAAATACGTGGTTATATCTAACACCAAGATGTTACAAACACGTAGTTATATCTAACAGCAAGATGTTAGAAACACGTAGTTATATGTAACAGCAAGATATTAGAAACACGTAGTTATATGTAACAGCAAGATATTATAAATACGTAGTTATATCTAAGAGCAAGATATTAGAAACACGTAACTATGTCTAAGAGCAAGATATTAGAAACACGTAACTATATCTAACACCAAGATATTACAAACACAGAACCGTATTTAAAACCAAGATATTAGAAACACGTAACTATATCTAACACCAAGATATTACAAACACAGAACCGTATTTAAAACCAAGATATTACAAACACAGAACCGTATCTAACACCAAGATATTACAAACACAGAACCGTATTTAAAACCAAGATATTACAAACACTGACATATATAAAACCAAAATGATATAATACTGAGCTCGGGCAGATAAGATCTGCTATATCTGGAGTCACTAGCGTTTATCAGTGAAAAATGTTTTTATCCAATGTTTTCAATTCTTTAGATTATTAACTTCGGAAAAAAAAACGCGGTGAAAGGAACGTGCACATATTAGTAATGTCAGTTTCAATTCTAAAAGGTCACATTCAGAGTGTAATATATGGATAGTCACATGATTTGTAGTTCGTTCACCGATTGAGAATGAAAATAGTTTTGTCAGTTCTTGAAATAAATATTGAGATTCTGGTTTTTTTAAAAAATGTTCTAGTTGTATATTTGTTGTCATAAAAACTGTTATTCAAAGTGCATTGAACTCGAAGCAGATGTAATGAACCTAGATCGGTAAAACTTTACATTGGATATTTTAATAAAGATTTCTCACTTTGAGAAATACTAAATAATGAAAGTTTTAAATAATGTAGACATGTTGGTTGTTACATAACGTACACAGGTCAGTTATAAAATGTTGGTTGTTACATAACGTACACAAATCAGTTATAAAATGTTGGTTGTTACATAACGTATGCAGGTCAGTTATAAAATGTTGGTTGTTACATAACGTATGCAGGTCAGTTATAAAATGTTGGTTGTTCCATGACGTATGCAGGTCAGTTATAAAATGTTGGTTGTTATGTGTCTTATACAGGTCAGTTATAAAATGTTGGTTGTTCCATGACGTATGCAGGTCAGTTATAAAATGTTGGTTGTTATGTGTCTTATACAGGTCAGTTATAAAATGTTGGTTGTTCCATGACGTATGCAGGTCAGTTATAAAATGTTGATTGTTCCATGACGTATGCAGGTCAGTTATAAAATGTTGGTTGTTACATAACGTATGCAGGTCAGTTATAAAATGTTGATTGTTCCATGTCTTATACAGGTCAGTTACAAAATATTGGTTATTCCATGACGTATGCAGGTCAGTTATAAAATGTTGGTTGTTATGTGTCTTATACAGGTCAGTTATAAAATGTTGGTTGTTCCATGTCTTATACAGGTCAGTTATAAAATGTTGATTGTTTCATGACGTATGCAGGTCAGTTATAAAATGTTGGTTGTTCCATGACGTATGCAGGTCAGTTATAAAATGTTGGTTGTTATGTGTCTTATACAGGTCAGTTATAAAATGTTGGTTGTTACATAACGTATGCCCGTCAGTTATAAAATGTTGATTGTTCCATGTCTTATACAGGTCAGCTATAAAATGTTGACTGTTCCATGTCTTATGCAGGTCAGTTATAAAATGTTGGTTGTTCCATGATGTATGCAAGTCAGTTATAAAAGGTTTGTTGATTCATGATGTATGTAGGTCAGTTATAAAATGTTGGTTGTTCCATGACGTATGCAGGTCAGTTATAAAAGGTTAGTTGTTCTATGACGTGTGCAGATCAGTTATAAAAGGTTAGTTGTTCCATGACATATGCAGGTCAGATATAAAAGGTTAGTTGTTCCATGATGTATGCAGGTCAGTTATAAAAGGTTGGTTGTTTCATGATGTATGCATGTCAGTTATAAAATGTTGGTTGTTCCATGATGTATGCAGGTCAGTTATAAAAGGTTTGTTAATTCATGATGTATGCAGGTCAGTTATAAAATGTTGGTTGTTCCATGACGTATGCAGGTCAGTTATAAAAGGTTAGTTGTTCTATGACGTGTGCAGATCAGTTATAAAAGGTTAGTTGTTCCATGACGTATGCAGGTCAGTTATAAAAGGTTAGTTGTTCCATGATGTATGCAGGTCAGTTATAAAATGTTGGTTGTTTCATGACATATGCAGGTCAGTTATAAAATGTTGGTTGTTCCATGACGTATGCAGGTCAGTTATAAAAGGTTATTTGTTCTATGACGTGTGCAGATCAGTTATAAAAGGTTAGTTGTTCCATGACGTATGCAGGTCAGTTATAAAAGGTTAGTTGTTCCATGACGTGTGCTGGTCAGTTATAAAAGGTTGGTTGTTTCATGAGGTATGCATGTCAGTTATAAAATGTGGGTTGTTCCATGACATATGCAGGTCAGTTATAAAATGCTGGTTGTTCCATGATGTATGCAGGTCAGTTATAAAAGGTTTGTTGATTCATGATGTATGCAGGTCAGTTATAAAATGTTGGTTGTTCCATGACGTATGCAGGTCAGTTATAAAAGGTTATTTGTTCTATGACGTGTGCAGATCAGTTATAAAAGGTTAGTTGTTCCATGACGTATGCAGGTCAGTTATAAAAGGTTAGTTGTTCCATGATGTATGCAGGTCAGTTATAAAAGGTTGGTTGTTTCATGATGTATGCATGTCAGTTATAAAATGTTGGTTGTTCCATGATGTATGCAGGTCAGTTATAAAAGGTTTGTTGATTCATGATGTATGCAGGTCAGTTATAAAATGTTGGTTGTTCCAGGACGTATGCAGGTCAGTTATAAAAGGTTAGTTGTTCCATGACATATGCAGGTCAGTTATAAAATGCTGGTTGTTCCATGATGTATGCAGGTCAGTTATAAAAGGTTTGTTGATTCATGATGTATGCAGGTCAGTTATAAAATGTTGGTTGTTCCATGATATATGCAGGTCAGTTATAAAATGTTGGTTGTTCCACGTCTTATACAGGTCAGTTATAAAATGTTGGTTGTTCCATGACGTATGCAGGTCAGTTATAAAATGTTGGTTGTTATGTGTCTTATACAGGTCAGTTATAAAATGTTGGTTGTTATGTGTCTTATACAGGTCAGTTATAAAATGTTGGTTGTTACATAACGCATGCCCGTCAGTTATAAAATGTTGATTGTTCCATGTCTTATACAGGTCAGTTACAAAATATTGGTTATTCCATGACGTATGCAGGTCAGTTATAAAATGTTGGTTGTTCCATGACGTATGCAGGTCAGTTATAAAATGCTGGTTGTTATGTGTCTTATACAGGTCAGTTATAAAATGTTGGTTGTTATATGTCTTATACAGGTCAGTTATAAAATGTTGATTGTTTCATGACGTATGCAGGTCAGTTATAAAATGTTGGTTGTTCCATGACTTATGCAGGTCAGTTATAAAATGGTGGTTGTTCCATGACGTATGTAGTTCAGTTATAAAATGGTGGTTGTTCCATGACGTATGCAGGTCAGTTATAAAAGGTTAGTTGTTCCATGACGTGTGCAGGTCAGTTATAAAAGGTTAGTTGTTCCATGACGTATGCAGGTCAGTTATAAAAGGTTAGTTGTTCCATGATGTATGCAGGTCAGTTATAAAAGGTTGTTTGTTTGATGACGTATGCAGGTCAGTTATAAAAGGTTAGTTGTTCCATGACGTATGCAGGTCAGTTATAAAAGGTTAGTTGTTCCATGACGTGTGCAGGTCAGTTATAAAAGGTTAGTTGTTCCATGACGTATGCAGGTCAGTTATAAAAGGTTAATTGTTCCATGATGTATGCAGGTCAGTTATAAAAGGTCGGTTGTTTCATGATGTATGCATGTCAGTTATAAAATGTTGGTTGTTCCATGATGTATGCAGGTCAGTTATAAAAGGTTTGTTGATTCATGATGTATGCAGGTCAGTTATAAAATGTTGGTTGTTCCATGACGTATGCAGGTCAGTTATAAAAGGTTAGTTGTTCCATGACGTGTGCAGGTCAGTTATAAAAGGTTAGTTGTTCCATGACGTATGCAGGTCAGTTATAAAAGGTTAATTGATCCATGATGTATGCAGGTCAGTTATAAAAGGTTGGTTGTTTCATGATGTATGCATGTCAGTTATAAAATGCTGGTTGTTCCATGATGTATGCAGGTCAGTTATAAAAGGTTTGTTGATTCATGATGTATGTAGGTCAGTTATAAAATGTTGGTTGTTCCATGACGTATGCAGATCAGTTATAAAATGCTGGTTGTTCCATGATGTATGCAGGTCAGTTATAAAAGGTTAGTGGTTCCATGATGTATGCAGATCAGTTATAAAAGATTAGTTGTACCATGACGAGTGCAGGTCAGTTATAAAATGCTGGTTGTTCCATGTCTTGTACAGGTCATTTGTAGAATTCGTAGTGTTTAGATGAAAAATGCAATCATACTTTAGAACAATTAAACTTTTATTTTATTTATTATAAAGTGTAAAAATTCTTGGAAAGAACTTTTTTATCTCTTCAAAGTTTCCATTTTCTATCGATACTTTAGTTATGTATCTATACTTACACTTTCACTATGGAACCATAGATAATTATTAGAGATAACTCATTATTAAAATATGAATAATAAAGTCAACTTTATCAAAGCATGAATACAAAACTTAAAAAATACGATTTGTAGGTACGTACAGCAGTTACGTTCATCAGAGAGGTCGCCACAATCGTTAGCAAAATCACAAACAGCGTCGTTTGGCACACACATGTGATTATCACATTTAAAGTGTGTTGAAGGACAGATGTGAGTTTCTGAAAATAAATAAAAAACCACGACAAAATCGTAACTTTATGTGATAAATCAAATATATCTTACTTTTATATGAAAAATATAAAACTACAGCTTGTATTAAGTATTTAATTTTCGTTAATATTAGGACATTGCATGGAAGGTTTTGAGGTCTGTATTATGTCATTTTCTAAAGCTATAATATAATTATCTAAATGTGATTCTCTGTTTAATTTCACAAAACAATAAAGTTTACCTGTCATTACCTATCAACCCAGATGAATTTTTTGACGTCACAGTTTTTCTAAAAAACAAAATTTTACACATTGACTTGAAGAAAAAACCAACAGACGGACCACAATATCTCCACTATAAAAGCTGTCACCTCTCTTACAGTAAACAAAACACGACCTACAGCCAAGCACTTAGAATGTGTGTCAACCCTGGAATCAGTGATCTCTGTTCATTAGTTTCATCTGTGTCAACCCTGGAATCAGTTATCTCTGTTCAGTAGTCTTAATTGTGTCAACCCTTGAATCAGTGATTTCTGTTCAGTAGTTTTATCTGTGTCAACCATGGAATCGGTGATCACTGTTCAGTAGTTTCATCTGTGTCAACCCTTGAATCGGTGATCTCTGTTCAGTAGTTTCATCTGTGTCAACCCTTGAATCGGTGATCTCTGTTCAGTAGTTTCATCTGTGTCAACCCTGGAATCAATGATCACTGTTCAGTAGTTTCATCTGTGTCAACCCTGGAATCAGTTATCTCTGTTCATTAGTTTCATCTGTGTCAACCCTGGAATCAGTGATCTCTGTTCAGTAGTTTCATCTGTGTCAACCCTGGAATCGGAGATCTCTGTTCATTAGTTTCATCTGTGTCAACCCTGGAATCAGTTATCTCTGTTCAGTAGTCTTAATTGTGTCAACCCTTGAATCAGTGATTTCTGTTCAGTAGTTTTATCTGTGTCAACCATGGAATCGGTGATCACTGTTCAGTAGTTTCATCTGTGTCAACCCTGGAATCGGAGATCTCTGTTCATTAGTTTCATCTGTGTCAACCCTGGAATCAGTTATCTCTGTTCAGTAGTCTTAATTGTGTCAACCCTTGAATCAGTGATTTCTGTTCAGTAGTTTTATCTGTGTCAACCATGGAATCGGTGATCACTGTTCATTAGTTTCATCTGTGTCAACCCTGGAATCAGTGATCTCTGTTCAGTAGTTTCATCTGTGTCAACCCTGGAATCAGTAATCTCTGTTCATTAGTTTCATCTGTGTCAACCCTGGAATCGGTGATCACTGTTCACTAGTTTCATCTTTATCAGAAAAATAATTTTTATTTTTCCTTTTCTCATGTGAAAGTTTCATAAAACTTACTATTTGTTTAAGGGTTTTTTTGATAATTGTTTTATAAATTGATATAAATTGTAATATTACCATAATATATTTTTCAATCAGTCTCCAGGTGTCATTTTTATTCTACTTATGTATAGTTTTCGATAAACGTACATTTAGTTATTTCGAAAGTAAAATATCACAAACACCTTTTCAAATACACTCTTGGTATTGGCTTCACTGTGTCGGTAATGAAACACTTATAAGAGTAAATAGAGAAATAAACAATTTCTGGAAAACCGGAACACCTTCATGTCGCACGCTCGGAATAGCCAGATGGTTAGGACGATCGACTCGTAATCTGAAGGTCGCAGGTTCGAATCTCTGTCATACCAAATATGCTAGCTCTTTCAGCTATAGGGGTGTTATAATGTTCAGTCAATCACACTATTAGTTGGTAAAAGAGTACCTCAAGAACTGGCGGCGGGTGGTGACGACTAGCTGTCTTCCCTCTAGTCTTACACTGCTAAATTAGGGACGACTAATACAGATAGGCCTCGTGTAGATTTGCACGAAATTAAAAACAAACAAACAAATTTTCATAACGTCACTCACTCCTCTTTATGTATAAAAATGTATATATATCAACTTTTCCATTGCACCATAATTAGTAGCTGGATCTTCAAACAGAAAGGACCATCCTTCGAAAGGGCTGAGGTTGTAGGTTTTTATTAATTTCTTTCAAGTTCGGTTTTACTAATACCATCAATCAATCAATATTATAAATTTTAAGATGAACAAACTTTAAATGTATTAAAAGAGTTTTAAGAACGTATGATATTGAATTACCGGTATTATCAAGTGAAATAAATAAGGCACGTGGAGTAGTGGATTTCCAGTTGCTGTTGAGAAAATAATAGAACAGGCTATTTTAAACTAAGGCACGTGGAGTAGTGGATTTCCAGTTGCTGTTGAGAACATAATAAAACAAGCTATTTTAAACTAAGGCGCGTAAAATAGTGGATTCCCAGTTGCTGTTGAGAACATAATAGAACAGGCTATTTTAAACTAAGGCACGTGGAGTAGTGGATTTCCAGTTACTGTTGAGAACATAATAGAACAGGCTATTTTAAACTAAGGCACGTGGAGTAGTGGTTTCCAGTTACTGTTGAGAACATAATAGAACAGGCTATTTTAAACTAAGGCACGTGGAGTAGTGGATTTCCAGTTACTGTTGAGAACATAATAAAACAGGCTATTTTAAACTAAGGCACGTAAAATAGTGGATTCCCAGTTGTTGTTGAGAACATAATAGAACAAACTATTTTAAACTAAGGCACGTGGAGTAGTGGATTTCCAGTTGCTGTTGAGAACATAATAGAACAAGCTATTTTAAACTAAGGCACGTGGAATAGTGGATTCCCAGTTACTGTTGAGAACATAATAAAACAGGCTATTTTAAACTAAGGCACGTGGAATAGTGGATTCCAAGTTGTTGTTGAGAACATAATAGAACAGGCTATTTTAAACTAAGGCACGTGGAGTAGTGGATTTCCACTTGTTGTTGAGAACATAATAGAACAAGCTATTTTAAACTAAGGCACTTGGAGTAGTGGATTTCCAGTTGCTGTTGGGAACATAATAGAACAAGCTATTTCAAACTAAGGCACGTGGAGTAGTGGATTCCCAGTTGTTGTTGAGAACATAACAGAACAAGCTATTTTAAACTAAGGCACGTGGAATAGTGGATTCCCAGTTACTGTTGAGAACATAATAGAACAGGCTATTTTAAACTAAGGCACGTGGAATAGTGGATTCCCAGTTGTTGTTGAGAACATAATAGAACAGGCTATTTGAAACTAAGGCACGTGGAGTAGTGGATTTCCAGTTACTGTTGAGAACATAATAAAACAGGCTATTTTAAACTAAGGCACGTAAAATAGTGGATTCCCAGTTGTTGTTGAGAACATAATAGAACAAACTATTTTAAACTAAGGCACGTGGAGTAGTGGATTTCCAGTTGCTGTTGAGAACATAATAGAACAAGCTATTTTAAACTAAGGCACGTGGAATAGTGGATTCCCAGTTACTGTTGAGAACATAATAGAACAAAATATTTTAAACTAAGGCACTTGGAGTAGTGGATTTCCAGATGCTGTTGAGAACATAATAGAACAAAATATTTTTAACTAAGGCACTTGGAGTAGTGGATTTCCAGATGCTGTTGAGAACATAATAGAACAAACTATTTTAAACTAAGGCACTTGGAGTAGTGGATTTCCAGTTGCTGTTGAGAACATAATAGAACAGGCTATTTCAAACTAAGGCACGTGGAGTAGTGGATTCCCAGTTGTTGTTGAGAACATAATAGAACAAACTATTTTAAACTAAGGCACGTGGAGTAGTGGATTTCCAGTTGCTGTTGAGAACATAATAGAACAAGCTATTTTAAACTAAGGCACTTGGAGTAGTGGATTTCCAGATGCTGTTAAGAACATAATAGAACCGGCTATCTTAAACTAAGGCACGTAGAGTAGTGGATTTCCACTTGTTGTTGAGAACATAATAGAACAGGCTATTTTAAACTAAGGCACGTAGAGTAGTGGATTTCTACTTGTTGTTGAGAACATAATAGAACAGGCTATTTTAAACTAAGGCACTTAGAGTAGTGGATTTCCACTTGTTGTTGAGAACATAATAGAACAGGCTATTTTAAACTAAAGCACGTGGAGTACTGGATTTCCAATTGCTGTTGAGAACATAATAGAACAGGCTATTTCAAACTAAGGCACGTGGAGTAGTGGATTTCCACTTGTTGTTGAGAACATAATAGAACAGGCTATTTTAAACTAAGGCACGTAGAGTAGTGGATTTCCACTTGTTGTTGAGAACATAATAGAACAGGCTATTTTAAACTAAGGCACGTAGAATAGTGGATTTCCACTTGTTGTTGAGAACATAATAGAACAGGCTATTTTAAACTAAAGCACGTGGAGTACTGGATTTCCAATTGCTGTTGAGAACATAATAGAACAGGCTATTTCAAACTAAGGCACGTGGAGTAGTGGATTTCCAGTTGTTGTTGAGAACATAATAGAACCGGCTATTTTAAACTAAAGCACGTGGAGTAGTGGATTTCCAGTTGTTGTTGAGAACATAATAGAACAAGCTATTTTAAACTAAGGCACGTGGAGTAGTGGATTTCCAGTTACTGTTGAGAACATAATAAAACCGGCTATTTTAAACTAAGGCACGTGGAGTAGTGGATTTCCAGTTGTTGTTGAGAACATAATAGAACAGGCTATTTTAAACTAAAGCACGTGGAGTAGTGGATTTCCAGTTGTTGTTGAGAACATAATAAAACAAGCTATTTTAAACTAAGGCACGTGGAGTAGTGGATTTCCAGTTGTTGTTGAGAACATAATAGAACAGGCTATTTTAAACTAAGGCACGTGGAGTAGTGGATTTCCAGTTGTTGTTGAGAACATAATAGAACAAGCTATTTTAAACTAAGGCACGTGGAGTAGTGGATTTCCAGTTGTTGTTGAGAACATAATAGAACCGGCTATTTTAAACTAAAGCACGTGGAGTAGTGGATTTCCAGTTGTTGTTGAGAACATAATAGAACAGGCTATTTTAAACTAAGGCACGTGGAGTAGTGGATTTCCAGTTGTTGTTGAGAACATAATAGAACCGGCTATTTTAAACTAAAGCACGTGGAGTACTGGATTTCCAATTGCTGTTGAGAACATAATAGAACAGGCTATTTTAAACTAAGGCACGTGGAGTAGTGGATTTCCAGTTGTTGTTGAGAACATAATAGAACAGGCTATTTTAAACTAAGGAACGTGGAGTAGTGGATTTCCAGTTGCTGTTGAGAACATAATGGAACAGGCTATCTTAAACTAAGGCACGTGGAGTAGTGGATTTACACTTGTTGTTGAGAACATAATAGAACAGGCTATTTTAAACTAAGGCACATGGAATAGTGGATTTCCAGTTGTTGTTGAGAACATAATAGAACAGGCTATTTTAAACTAAGGCAAGTGGAATAGGGGATTTCCAGTTGCTGTTGAGAACATAATAAAACAGGCTATTTTAAACTAAGGCAAGTGGAATAGGGGATTTCCAGTTGCTGTTGGGAACATAATAGAACAAGCTTATTTAAATTTAGGCACGTGGAATAGGGGATTTTCAGTTGTTGATGGGAACATAATAGAACAAGCTAGTTTAAACTAAGACAGACAGAAAATGAACGAGTAAGATCCTGTTAGTGATAGTTCACACAGAACATAGACAATCAACGAGTAGCATCATAAGATCCTGTCAGTGATAGTTCACACAGAACATAGACAATCAAGAGAGAATGTAGATGTAATAATTTACCTGATAAAGTACAGTTTATCATCTTACACAAAACTGAACGGATAATTTGTTGTTTTAGACAACAAATAGATATTTGAAATGTAATAATTGAAAACCAACCATCAGGTAATGTAACGTGTTTTAAAGTAATTTAGCTATAGAAAGTGTCATGTCAGATTTTGGTTGTGTTACGTCATAACTTAATTATCACATTTTGATAAGTTAGAAATAATCAACGAATTAGTTAATATGTAATTTTAATACACGAATTAGTAGATATAAATGTAATCTAGTTTGCGAGATATTCAGTAAATTAGCTTTGAGTAATTTATTATGATTCGCTCTCTTTGCTTGAAGTTACCTTGTCGAAAGAAGTAACTCAATAAACGAAACTAAAACCATCAGGGATCATTCATTATGAAGCACGAGCACTAATCTGTAGAATTACGTGAACAATATAACGTGCTGTTTATCACTTTCATACAGATATTCAAAACTGTTGTTGTATAAAGAAAATTAGATGGGTTATTTCTAAAGGGAAAAGTACTATGTAATAATAAATTATTATGCTATTGTTAAACAAAACTGGTTGTTTGATTTAATATTAACTCGAAACTGGAGAGAATATGCGAAATAAGTTAAGATAATGTAAAGTAGTTTCATTTTAAAAAACTGTTATTATTTAGTTTGTATTTCAGTTTGTTACGTACAAGTTTTATTTTCTTATCCATAAGCTTAATGGACTTTTAACAATGAAAACCGGGTTTCGATCCCAGTGGAGAGAAAAGCACAGATAGCCCATTGTGTAGATTTGTGCTTAACACTAAACAACTGAACAATAACAATAATTTTAACAACTTTTAATGTTCACATTTTCAGTCCACTTTATATCGCCCCTGAATAAAACTAACACATTTATTATATTTAATCTAAATAAAGTGTTAATGTATTTCATTTTCAGCAATTAATCTACGCCAGGCTGCAGAGGTAATACTACAAGAAATTATCTTTAGGATTAGGTATACCGTATATAGTGTCTGGTGTGAGTAAAGAATATATGGTGTCTGATGTGAGTAAAGAATACATGGTGTCTGATGTGAGTAAAGAATACATGGTGTCTGATGCGAGTAAAGAATATACGGTGTCTGATGTGAGTAAAGAATATATGGAGTCTGATGTGAGTAAAGAATACATGGTGTCTATGTGAGTAAAGAATATATGGTGTCTGGTGTTAGTAAAGAATACATGGCGTCTGATGTGAGTAAAGAATATATGGTGTCTGATGTGAGTAAAGAATACATGGAGTCTGATGTGAGTAAAGAATATATGGAGTCTAATGTGAGTAAAGAATATATGGAGTCTGATGTGAGTAAAGAATATATGGTGTCTGATGTGAGTAAAGAATATATGGAGTCTGATGTGAGTAAAGAATATATAGTGTCTAGTGTGGGTAAAGAATATATGGTGTCTGATGTGAGTAACGAATACATGGTGTCTGATGTGAGTAAAAAATACATGGTGTCTGGTGTTAGTAAAGAATACATGGTGTCTGATGTGAGTAAAGAATACATTGTGTCTGATGTGAGTAAAGAATACATGGTGTCTGGTGTTAGTAAAGAATACATTGTGTCTGATGTGAGTAAAGAATACATGGTGTCTGATGTGAGTAAAGAATGCATGGTGTCTGGTGTTAGTAAAGAATACATGGTGTCTGATGTGAGTAAAGAATACATGGTGTCTGGTATGAGTAAAGAATATATGGTGTCTGATGTGAGTAAAAAATACATTGTGTCTGATGTGAGTAACGAATACATGGTGTCTGATGTGAGTAAAAAATACATGGTGTCTGGTGTTAATAAAGAATACATGGTGTCTGATGAGAGTAAAGAATACATTGTGTCTGATGTGAGTAAAGAATACATGGTGTCTGGTGTTAGTAAAGAATACATTGTGTCTGATGTGAGTAAAGAATACATGGTGTCTGGTATGAGTAAAGAAAATATGGTGTCTGATGTGAGTAAAAAATACATGGTGTCTGGTGTTAGTAAAGAATACATGGTGTCTGGTGTTAGTAAACAATACATGGTGTCTGATGTGAGTAAAGAATACATTGTGTCTGGTGTTAGTAAAGAATACATGGCGTCTGATGTGAGTAAAGAATACATTGTGTCTGATGTGAGTAAAGAATACATTGTGTCTGATGTGAGTAAAGAATACATGGTGTCTGGTGTTAGTAAAGAATACATGGTGTCTGGTATGAGTGAAAGAATACATGGTGTCTGATGTGAGTAAAGAATACATGGTGTCTGGTATGAGTAAAGAATATATGGTGTCTGGTATGAGTAAAGAATACATGGTGTCTGGTATGAGTAAAGAATATATGGTGTCTGGTGTTAGTAAAGAATACATGGTGTCTGGTGTTAGTAAAGAATACATGGTGTCTGGTGTTAGTAAAGAATACATGGTGTCTGATGTGAGTAAAGAATACATGGTGTCTGGTATGAGTAAAGAATACATGGTGTCTAATATGAGTAAAGAATACATGGTGTCTGATGTGAGTAAAGAATACATGGTGTCTGGTATGAGTAAAGAATATATGGTGTCTGGTATGAGTAAAGAATACATGGTGTCTGGTATGAGTAAAGAATGTATGGTGTCTGGTATGAGTAAAGAATATATGGTGTCTGGTATGAGTAAAGAATATATGGTGTCTGGTGTTAGTAAAGAATATATGGAGTGTGATGTGAGTAAAGAATATATAGTGTCTAGTGTGAGTAAAGAATATATGGTGTCTGATGTGAATATAGAATACATGGTGTCTGATGTGAGTAAAGAATACATGGTGTCTGGTGTTAGTAAAGAATACATGGTGTCTGGTATGAGTAAAGAATATATGGTGTCTGGTATGAGTAAAGAATACATGGTGTCTGATGTGAGTAAAGAATACATAGTGTCTGGTATGACTAAAGAATACATGGCGTCTGGTATGAGTAAGGAATATATGGTGTCTGGTGTTAGTAAAGAATACATGACGTCTGATGTGAGTAAAGAATACATGGCGTCTGATGTGAGTAAAGAATACATGGTGTCTGGTATGAGTAAAGAATATATGGTGTCTGGTGTTAGTAAAGAATACATGGCGTCTGATGTGAGTAAAGAATACATGGCGTCTGATGTGAGTAAAGAATACATTGTGTCTGGTGTTAGTAAAGAATATATGGTGTCTGGTGTTAGTAAAGCATACATGGTGTCTGATGTGAGTAAAGAATACATGGTGTCTGGTGTTAGTAAAGAATACATGGTGTCTGGTGTTAGTAAAGAATACATGGCGTCCTATGTGAGTAAAGAATATATGGTGTCTGGTGTTAGTAAAGCATACATGGTGTCTGATGTGAGTAAAGAATACATGGTGTCTGGTGTTAGTAAAGAATACATGGTGTCTGGTGTTAGTAAAGAATACATGGCGTCTGATGTGAGTAAAGAATATATGGAGTGTGATGTGAGTAAAGAATACATGGTGTCTGGTATGAGTAAAGAATACATGGTGTCTGATGTGAGTAAAGAATACATGGTGTCTGGTATGAGTAAAGAATATATGGTGTCTGGTATGAGTAAAGAATACATGGTGTCTGGTATGAGTAAAGAATGTATGGTGTCTGGTATGAGTAAAGAATATATGGTGTCTGGTATGAGTAAAGAATATATGGTGTCTGGTGTTAGTAAAGAATACATGGCGTCTGATGTGAGTAAAGAATATATGGTGTCTGATGTGAGTAAAGAATACATGGAGTCTGATGTGAGTAAAAAATATATGGAGTCTGATGTGAGTAAAGAATATATGGAGTCTGATGTGAGTAAAGAATATATGGTGTCTGATGTGAGTAAAGAATATATGGAGTCTGATGTGAGTAAAGAATATATAGTGTCTAGTGTGGGTAAAGAATATATGGTGTCTGATGTGAGTAACGAATACATGGTGTCTGATGTGAGTAAAAAATACATGGTGTCTGGTGTTAGTAAAGAATACATGGCGTCTGATGTGAGTAAAGAATACATGGTGTCTGGTGTTAGTAAAGAATACGTGGTGTCTGATGTGAGTAAAGAATACATTGTGTCTGATGTGAGTAAAGAATACATGGTGTCTGGTGTTAGTAAAGAATACATTGTGTCTGATGTGAGTAAAGAATGCATGGTGTCTGGTGTTAGTAAAGAATACATGGTGTCTGATGTGAGTAAAGAATACATGGTGTCTGGTATGAGTAAAGAATATATGGTGTCTGATGTGAGTAAAAAATACATTGTGTCTGATGTGAGTAACGAATACATGGTGTCTGATGTGAGTAAAAAATACATGGTGTCTGGTGTTAGTAAAGAATACATGGCGTCTGATGTGAGTAAAAAATACATGGTGTCTGGTGTTAATAAAGAATACATGGTGTCTGATGTGAGTAAAGAATACATTGTGTCTGATGTCAGTAAATAATACATGGTGTCTGGTGTTAGTAAAGAATACATTGTGTCTGATGTGAGTAAAGAATACATGGTGTCTGGTATGAGTAAAGAATATATGGTGTCTGATGTGAGTAAAAAATACATGGTGTCTGGTGTTAGTAAAGAATACATGGTGTCTGGTGTTAGTAAACAATACATGGTGTCTGATGTGAGTAAAGAATACATTGTGTCTGGTGTTAGTAAAGAATACATGGCGTCTGATGTGAGTAAAGAATACATTGTGTCTGATGTGAGTAAAGAATACATTGTGTCTGATGTGAGTAAAGAATACATGGTGTCTGGTGTTAGTAAAGAATACATGGTGTCTGGTATGAGTGAAGAATACATGGTGTCTGATGTGAGTAAAGAATACATGGTGTCTGGTATGAGTAAAGAATATATGGTGTCTGGTATGAGTAAAGAATACATGGTGTCTGGTATGAGTAAAGAATATATGGTGTCTGGTGTTAGTAAAGAATACATGGTGTCTGGTGTTAGTAAAGAATACATGGTGTCTGGTGTTAGTAAAGAATACATGGTGTCTGATGTGAGTAAAGAATACATGGTGTCTGGTATGAGTAAAGAATATATGGTGTCTGGTATGAGTAAAGAATACATGGTGTCTGATGTGAGTAAAGAATACATGGTGTCTGGTATGAGTAAAGAATATATGGTGTCTGGTATGAGTAAAGAATACATGGTGTCTGGTATGAGTAAAGAATGTATGGTGTCTGGTATGAGTAAAGAATATATGGTGTCTGGTATGAGTAAAGAATATATGGTGTCTGATGTGAGTAAAGAATATATGGTGTCTGGTATGAGTAAAGAATACATGGTGTCTGATGTGAGTAAAGAATACATGGTGTCTGGTATGACTAAAGAATACATGGCGTCTGGTATGAGTAAGGAATATATGGTGTCTGGTGTTAGTAAAGAATACATGACGTCTGATGTGAGTAAAGAATACATGGCGTCTGATGTGAGTAAAGAATACATGGTGTCTGGTATGAGTAAAGAATATATGGTGTCTGGTGTTAGTAAAGAATACATGGCGTCTGATGTGAGTAAAGAATATATGGAGTGTGATGTGAGTAAAGAATATATAGTGTCTAGTGTGAGTAAAGAATATATGGTGTCTGATGTGAGTATAGAACACATGGTGTCTGATGTGAGTAAAGAATACATGGTGTCTGGTGTTAGTAAAGAATACATGGTGTCTGGTATGAGTAAAGAATATATGGTGTCTGGTATGAGTAAAGAATACATGGTGTCTGATGTGAGTAAAGAATACATGGTGTCTGGTATGACTAAAGAATACATGGCGTCTGGTATGAGTAAGGAATATATGGTGTCTGGTATGACTAAAGAATACATGGCGTCTGGTATGAGTAAGGAATATATGGTGTCTGGTGTTAGTAAAGAATACATGACGTCTGATGTGAGTAAAGAATACATGGCGTCTGATGTGAGTAAAGAATACATGGTGTCTGGTATGAGTAAAGAATACATGGTGTCTGATGTGAGTAAAGAATACATGGTGTCTGGTGTTAGTAAAGAATACATGGCGTCTGATGTGAGTAAAGAATACATTGTGTCTGGCGTTAGTAAAGAATATATGAAGTCTGGTATGAGTAAAGAATACATGGTGTCTGATGTGAGTAAAGAATATATGGTGTCTGGTGTTAGTAAAGCATACATGGTGTCTGATGTGAGTAAAGAATACATGGTGTCTGGTGTTAGTAAAGAATACATGGTGTCTGGTGTTAGTAAAGAATACATGGCGTCCCATGTGAGTAAAAGAATATATGGTGTCTGGTGTTAGTAAAGCATACATGGTGTCTGATGTGAGTAAAGAATACATGGTGTCTGGTGTTAGTAAAGAATACATGGTGTCTGGTGTTAGTAAAGAATACATGGCGTCTGATGTGAGTAAAGAATATATGGAGTGTGATGTGAGTAAAGAATACATGGTGTCTGGTATGAGTAAAGAATATATGGTGTCTGGTATGAGTAAAGAATACATGGTGTCTGATGTGAGTAAAGAATACATGGTGTCTGGTATGAGTAAAGAATATATGGTGTCTGGTATGAGTAAAGAATACATGGTGTCTGGTATGAGTAAAGAATGTATGGTGTCTGGTATGAGTAAAGAATATATGGTGTCTGGTATGAGTAAAGAATGTATGGTGTCTGGTGTTAGTAAAGAATACATGGCGTCTGATGTGAGTAAAGAATATATGGAGTGTGATGTGATTAAAGAATATATAGTGTCTAGTGTGAGTAAAGAATATATGGTGTCTGATGTGAGTAAAGAATACATGGTGTCTGGTGTTAGTAAAGAATACATGGTGTCTGGTATGAGTAAAGAATATATGGTGTCTGGTATGAGTAAAGAATACATGGTGTCTGATGTGAGTAAAGAATACATGGTGTCTGGTATGACTAAAGAATACATGGTGTCTGGTATGACTAAAGAATACATGGCGTCTGGTATGAGTAAGGAATATATGGTGTCTGGTGTTAGTAAAGAATACATGACGTCTGATGTGAGTAAAGAATACATGGCGTCTGATGTGAGTAAAGAATATATGGTGTCTGGTATGAGTAAAGAATACATGGTGTCTGGTGTTAGTAAAGCATACATGGTGTCTGATGTGAGTAAAGAATACATGGTGTCTGGTGTTAGTAAAGAATACATTGTGTCTGGTGTTAGTAAAGATTACATGGCGTCCTATGTGAGTAAAGAATATATGGTGTCTGGTGTTAGTAAAGCATACATGGTGTCTGATGTGAGTAAAGAATACATGGTGTCTGGTGTTAGTAAAGAATACATGGTGTCTGGTGTTAGTAAAGAATACATGGCGTCCTATGTGAGTAAATAATATGTAGTGTATATAGAGAATAAATAATATATTGCGTTTGGTGTCACTATAGGATATATAGTTTCTGATGTCAGCAAATAATATACAGTGTACAGAGTGAGTAACAAATACATAGTGTCTGGTATCAGTCAATAACATAGTGTCTGGTATCAGTAAATAACATAGTGTCTGGTATCAGTAAATAACATAGTGTCTGGTATCAGTAAATAACATAGTGTCTGGTATCAGTAAATAACATAGTGTTTGGTATCAGTAAATAACATAGTGTCTGGTATCAGTAAATAACATGGTGTCTGGTGTCAGTAGAGAATATGTGTTGTCTAGAGTGACTGAATAACATATAGTGTTTGATATCAGTAAAGAATATATAGAGCCTGGTGTCAGGGCTTTAGGTTTCTAGAAAGGATTGCCCTTGAATGTAGTGAATATTGTTAATTAGAACGTTTAAATAATAAGGGTTGACTTTGATTGTTTCTAGCCAATTTTTAATATTTAGTTTAATGGATGAAACTAACCAAAAGGTTCCTTATTGTTATACTGTTATACTATTGTATTAATATACTGTCATATTGTTATGTTGTAATGCTGTTATACTGTCATATTGTTTGTTATATCGTTATGTTGTAATACTGTTATATTGTCATATTGTTTGTTATATTGTTATGTTGTAATACTGTTATATTGTCATATTGTTTGTTATGTTGTTATGTTGTAATACTGTTTTTTTGTCATATTGTTATTCTGTCATATTGTTTGTTATATTGTTATGTTGTAATACTGTTATATTGTCATATTGTTATACTGTCATATTGTTTGTTATATAGTTATGTTGTAATACTGTTATATTGTCATATTGTTTGTTATGTTGTTATGTTGTAATACTGTTTTTTTGTCATATTGTTATTCTGTCATATTGTTTGTTATATTGTTATGTGTAATACTGATATATTGTCATATTGTTATACTGTCATATTGTTTGTTATATAGTTATGTTGTAATACTGTTATATTGTCATATTGTTTGTTATATTGTTATGTTGTAATACTGTTATATTGTCATATTGTTTGTTATATTGTTATGTTCTAATACTGTTATATTGTCATATTGTTATACTGTCATATTGTTTGTTATATTGTTATGTTGTAATACTGTTATATTGTCATATTGTTATTCTGTCATATTGTTTGTTATATAGTTATGTTGTAATACTGTTATATTGTCATATTGTTATACTGTCATATTGTTTGTTATATTGTTATGTTGTAATACTGTTATATTGTCATATTGTTATTCTGTCATATTGTTTGTTATATAGTTATGTTGTAATACTGTTATATTGTCATATTGTTTGTTATGTTGTTATGTTGTAATACTGTTTTTTTGTCATATTGTTATTCTGTCATATTGTTTGTTATATTGTTATGTTGTAATACTGATATATTGTCATATTGTTATACTATCATATTGTTTGTTATATAGTTATGTTGTTATACTGTCATATTTTCATACTGTTATATTATCATATTGTTACACTGTTACATTGTCATATTGTTACACTCTTACATTGTCATATTGTTACACTGTTATATTTTCATATTGTTATGCTGTCCTGTTGTCATATTGTTACACTGTTACATTGTCATATTGTTACACTGTTACATTGTCATATTGTTACACTGTAATATTGTCATATTGTTATGCTGTCCTGTTGTCATATTGTTACACTGGTACATTCTCATATTGTTACATTGTTACATTGTCATATTGTTACACTGTTACATTCTCAAATTGTTACATTGTCATATTGTTATACTGTTACATTGTCATATCGTTATACTGTTACATTGTCATATTGTTATACTGTTATATTGTCATATTATTATGCTATCCTGTTGTCATATTGTTACACTGTTACATTCTCATATTTTTACACTGTCATGTTCTTGTTTCACTGATGTCCATCCTCTAAACTTCGATGTGCTTCACTTACGATTTAACTCAAACCAAACTGTTAATAAGCCTTCTTTACATGTTTTCTGGTTACAGTTATAAGCCTTCTTTACGTGTTCTCTAGTTACAATTATAAGCCTTCTTTACATGTTCTCTGGTTACAGTTATAAGCCTTCTTTACGTGTTCTCTGGTTACAGTTATAAGCCTTCTTTACGTGTTCTCTGGTTACAGTTATAAGCCTTCTTTACGTGTTCTCTGGTTACAATTATAAGCCTTCTTTACATGTTCTCTGGTTACAGTTATAAGCCTTCTTTACGTGTTCTCTGGTTACAGTTATAAGCCTTCTTTACCCGTTCTCTGGTTACAGTTATAAGCCTTCTTTACGTGTTCTCTAGTTACAATTATAAGCCTTCCTCACGTGTTTTGTGATTACTATTAGGTTTAGCGTGATGACTGGTTTGATTCGTGTTTCAAGTCATTTAATTAACTGTTTTTACTTTCTAGCTGGTAAGGTTATTGTTCTCTATGTTTAGAAATCTTTACTAGAAATCGTGTTCACAATTAAGTGAACATAAAATTAACACAATCTTTAAATTCTGTTAACTTTTTCAAATTATTTTATGTTTTTATTGAATTTTGCGTGTGTTAGAGGAGGCTAGATCAGATTACAGGAACGTAAGTTAGTATCCATCACCTACTCTTGGGTTAATTGTGAGATTTGCCATAACATTATAACGTCACCAAGGCTAAAAGGGCGAGCGTGCGGAAAAGCAGATTGCGAATCGACTCCCTAACTGAAACACAATGCAGACCAAGTATTCATAAATCGCTTAGTTTTGTTTCTTATAGTGACTATAACAAATAAAGGCTTACAATATCTAGAAGAAAATCCTTGTTATAAAGGGTGATCTTGACCCTTAATAATCATGTTGTTCAAGGTCAAGTAACGGAGGAAATATGAAGAAAGACAAGAAGAAATGATTTCCTGGATCGATCAGGAGTGGGTAGAATTCAACCAAAGCTTGGTACGGAAAACATTCCTGAAGATAGTAAATCATACGTCTGGATTTATCTTTCTAAATGCTAAGAAAGTTAGTCCTGGAAAGCTTTCCTTGAGCTCACAGCGATCATATCACATTATCTATTGTTATGGACAACGTATAAACTTTACGTACCACAACTCTCTTCATCTGACCCGTCAGGGCAGTCCACTCGCGTATCACAACGTCGTATGTCAACAATACAAGTTCCGTTACAACTGAACTCATTTGGAAGACAGCCTGAAACGAAAGACAAAGGATAATTTCCTTAATTAAAATATCGTCATGTGGTGAAAACAAAAACATGATAAATAACTGGTATAAACAGAAGCTGGTTTGTATAAATAATGTCGGGATTTATAATCAAGAAGACGCTTTATTCTAGACAAATAACAACACATTAAATATCTTAAAATTAGTCAGTGTAAACTAACATGACAGTAGTGACAGATTACATTATGTTAGACGAGTGTAAACAACCAAACAGTCATATCATAGTTGTGAGTTTAGGGAAACGTTTCTAAGAGTTTTCAAACAAACACTGCTTTGTTCGTAAAGTTAAACTATGACTCTACTATATACCACTGTGAAGTGAAATCATAAAGTTAAACTATGACTATATTATATACCACTGTGAAGTGAAATCATAAAGTTAAACTATGACTCTACTATATACAACAGTGAAGTGAAATCATAAAGTTAAACTATGACTCTACTATATACCACTGTGAAGTGAAATCATAAAGTTAAACTATGACTCTACTATATACCACTGTGAAGTGAAATCATAAAGTTAAACTATGACTCTACTATATACCACTGTGAAGTGAAATCATAAAGTTAAACTATGACTATATTATATACCACTGTGAAGTGAAATCATAAAGTTAAACTATGACTCTACTATATACCACTGTGAAGTGAAATCATAAAGTTAAACTATGACTATATTATATACCACTGTGAAGTGAAATCATAAAGTTAAACTATGACTATATTATATACCACTGTGAAGTGAAATCATAAAGTTAAACTATGACTATATTATATACCACTGTGAAGTGAAATCATAAAGTTAAACTATGACTCTACTATATACCACTGTGAAGTGAAATCATAAAGTTAAACTATGACTATATTATATACCACTGTGAAGTGAAATCATAAAGTTAAACTATGACTATATTATATACCACTGTGAAGTGAAATCATAAAGTTAAACTATGACTATATTATATACCACTGTGAAGTGAAATCATAAAGTTAAACTATGACTCTACTATATACCACTGTGAAGTGAAATCATAAAGTTAAACTATGACTATATTATATACCACTGTGAAGTGAAATCATAAAGTTAAACTATGACTCTACTATATACAACAGTGAAGTGAAATCATAAAGTTAAACTATGACTATCTTATATACCACTGTGAAGTGAAATCATAAAGTTAAATTATGACTATCTTATATACCACTGTGAAGTGAAATCATAAAGTTAAACTATGACTATATTATATACCACTGTGAAGTGAAATCATAAAGTTAAACTATGACTCTATTATATACCACTGTGAAGTGAAATCATAAAGTTAAACTATGACTATATTATATACCACTGTGAAGTGAAATCATAAAGTTAAACTATGACTATATTATATACCACTGTGAAATGAAATCATAAAGTTAAACTATGACTATATTATATACCACTGTGAAATGAAATCATAAAGTTGAACTATGACTATATTATATACCACTGTGAAGTGAAATCATAAAGTTAAACTATGACTCTACTATATACCACTGTGAAGTGAAATCATAAAGTTAAACTATGACTATACTATATACCACTGTGAAGTGAAATCATAAAGTTAAACTATGACTATACTATATACCACTGTGAAGTGAAATCATAAAGTTAAACTATGACTATATTATATACCACTGTGAAGTGAAATCATAAAATTTCACACACCAGTATTATCAAACAGTTATTTAATGACAACTAACTAATAATATTGTTTAGTGCTTAGTGAAGTAGAAGTCGTGGTTATATCTTCAATACTTCTATGATCTACAAACATGCCTTCATTTATAATTTTACGCATCTCTTTAAATACAACATGTAGTTGTTTATTGTACTTTACTTGTTGTGTGATTGTTTCGTAGGTTAACGTCTTTTATTATTAATCTGTATATCAGATGGGCTAAAGTCATAACTGAGTCCTCTAGTAACGATATGTGGAACTAGTAATCTAGAAATCTAATCATGACAGAGTTCTCTAGTAACCAAATTTGAAACTATTAGTCTTGACATCAGTGGTCTAATGTCATGTGAGAGAGTTCTCTTATGAACAAATGCAGAACTAATAGGATAATAATTAATGATCTAAAAACATGGTCATTAAGAGATTTATGATTTTGGAAATGAGGATCCGGTCGTTCAGCATACATTATTTCTATCGACGCTGTCAGATGATACACCAAACTTAAATGTAACATTAAAAGCTATTTATTCAATAAAAATATTTTATTAAAACTATTCAGTGTTATGGTGCAACATTATTTAAAAGGGAGTGGACCTCATGCTTTCTTACACCCTCAAATCCGCTAGAGATCATGGAAAGCCCTCTGGTTAGAAAACATGGAACTAATTTGACTTGTTCAGTCAAACTTTACTGATCCGATGCCCAATCAGAGGAAAGTATTTATGTACATTTTCCCTTTAAATGTCTGATATGACGGTATTTACAAAATTTATGTAACAGTTCGTGAAGCTTTAACGTATATTATAATAAACAATTACTTCAGAACTAATTAAATAATCATAAAAATTCCATAAACATTTATTTGATTAAATAAAACGACTGTTCTTTATTTGTACTCTCGTAGAAAGAAACGTCCTGATATTATGGTGCTTTTATACGGTAGAGAAGACCTCATAATCCATGAAACATCTAAACTCAAAGCGGAAATATAATTTCAAAAGAAAAACAAAAATTCATATCAAAAGTCGGCTTCAAGTTATAGAAAATTCAAACATCATGAATAACATGATCTGAAATCTGACAACCAGATCTTTCTTTAAAATTATTCAACAGTAACGTATAACCTCACATTTTCGGATTTTAGAAACATTCTTCCTATTACGTATACTGAATTTATTATTAACTTCTAATATAGAAATGGTTGAAAAGCTGAGAAACATCTGGGTGTAAGTGGTCATTGCTGTAATAGGTTCAATGTGTATGAAGGTAAGGAATAATGATAGTTTTTTAACATATTTCAAAATAAGTACATTCTGAAAAGATGCGGCAAAAATACACTTCACAGTAACGTCTACAAACACTATACTTTAACTGAAACACACTCCACACTAACGTCTACAGAAACTCAATTTCAACTGAAACACACTTCACAGTAACGTCTACAAACACTCAACTTTAACTGAAACACGCTTCACAGTAACGTCTACAAACACTATACTTTAACTGAAACACGCTTCACAGTAACGTCTACAGACACTCAACTTAAATTGAAACACACTTCACAGTAACGTCTACAGACACTCGACTTCAACTGAGACACGCTTCAGAGTAACGTCTACAAACACTCAACTTGAACTGAAACACACTTCACAGTAACGTCTACAAACACTATACTTTAACTGAAACACGCTTCACAGTAACGTCTACAGACACTCAACTTAAATTGAAACACGCTTCACAGTAACGTCTACAAACACTCAACTTTAACTGAAACACACTTCACAGTAACGTCTACAAACATTATACTTTAACTGAAACACGCTTCACAGTAACGTCTAAAACACTCAACTTTAACTGAAACAATTCACAGTAACGTCTACAAACACTATACTTTAACTGAAACACACTCCACACTAACGTCTACAGACACTCAATTTCAACTGAAACACACTTCACAGTAACGTCTACAAACACTCAACTTTAACTGAAACACACTTCACAGTAACGTCTACAAACACTTAACTTCAACTGAAACACACTTCACAGTAACGCTTACAGACACTCAATTTCAACTGAGACACACTTCACAGTAACGTCTACAGACACTCAACTTCAACTGAAACACACTTCACAGCAACGTCTACAGACACTCAATTTCAACTGAAACACACTTCACAGTAACGTATACAAACACTATACTTTAACTGAAACACACTCCACACTAACGTCTACAGACACTCAATTTCAACTGAAACACACTTCACAGTAACGTCTACAAACACTTAACTTCAACTGAAACACACTTCACAGTAACGCCTACAGACACTCAATTTCGACTGAGACACACTTCACAGTAACGCCTGCAGACACTCAATTTCAACTGAAACACACTTCACAGTAACGTATACAAACACTCAACTTTAACTGAAACACACTTCACAGTAACGTCTACAAACACTCAACTTTAACTGAAACACACTCCACACTAACGTCTACTGACACTCGACTTCAAATGAAACACACTCCACATTAACGTCTACAGACACTCAATTTCAACTGAAACACACTTCACAGAAACGTCTACAGACACTCAACTTCAACTGAAACACACTACACAGTAACGTCTAAAAGCACTCAACTTCAACTGAAACACACATCACAGTAACGTTTACAAACACTCAACTTCAATTGAAACACACTTCACAGTAACGCCAACAGACACTCAATTTCAACTGAAACACACTTCACAGTAACGTCCACAAACACTATACTTTAACTGAAACACGCTTCACAGTAACGTCTACAAACACTCAACTTTAACTGAAACACACTCCACACTAACGTCTACACGGACACTCAATTTCAATTGAAACACACTTCACAGTAACGTCTACAAACACTCAACTTTAACTGAAACACACTTCACAGTAACGTCTACAAACACTCAACTTTAACTGAAACACACTACACAGTAACGTCTAAAAGCACTCAACTTCAACTGAAACACACATCACAGTAACGTTTACAAACACTCAACTTCAATTGAAACACACTTCACAGTAACGCCAACAGACACTCAATTTCAACTGAAACACACTTCACAGTAACGTCCACAAACACTATACTTTAACTGAAACACGCTTCACAGTAACGTCTACAAACACTCAACTTTAACTGAAACACACTCCACACTAACGTCTACGGACACTCAATTTCAATTGAAACACACTTCACAGTAACGTCTACAAACACTCAACTTTAACTGAAACACACTTCACAGTAACGTCTACAAACACTCAACTTTAACTGAAACACACTCCACACTAACGTCTACTGACACTCGACTTCAACTGAAACACACTTCACAGTAACGTCTACAAACACTGAACTTCAACTGAAACACACTTCACAGTAACGTTTACAGACACTGAACTTCAACTGAAACACGCTTCACAGTAACGTCTACAAACACTCAACTTTAACTGAAACACACTCCACACTAACGTCTACGGACACTCAATTTCAATTGAAACACACTTCACAGTAACGTCTACAAACACTTAACTTCAACTGAAACACACTTCACAGTAACGCTTACAGACACTCAATTTCGACTGAGACACACTTCACAGTAACGCCTACAGACACTCAATTTCAACTGAAACACACTTCACAGTAACGTATACAAACACTCAACTTTAACTGAAACACACTTCACAGTAACGTCTACAAACACTCAACTTTAACTGAAACACACTCCACACTAACGTCTACAGACACTCAATTTCAACTGAAACACACTTCACAGTAACGTCTACAGACACTCAATTTCAACTGAAACACACTTCACAGAAACGTCTACAGACACTCAACTTCAACTGAAACACACTACACAGTAACGTCTAAAAGCACTCAACTTCAACTGAAACACACATCACAGTAACGTTTACAAACACTCAACTTCAATTGAAACACACTTCACAGTAACGCCAACAGACACTCAATTTCAACTGAAACACACTTCACAGTAACGTCCACAAACACTATACTTTAACTGAAACACGCTTCACAGTAACGTCTACAAACACTCAACTTTAACTGAAACACACTCCACACTAACGTCTACGGACACTCAATTTCAATTGAAACACACTTCACAGTAACGTCTACAAACACTCAACTTTAACTGAAACACACTTCACAGTAACGTCTACAAACACTCAACTTTAACTGAAACACACTCCACACTAACGTCTACTGACACTCGACTTCAACTGAAACACACTTCACAGTAACGTCTACAAACACTGAACTTCAACTGAAACACACTTCACAGTAACGTTTACAGACACTGAACTTCAACTGAAACACACCCCCTAGTAACATCTCTGTGCACTCTACTCAGGTCTCTCAGATTGTCCAAGTCCTAGTGGTACTATCTGATATACCTATAAAATTATGGAAACAAGCAAATATTTATTTTTTCACAAAGGAAAACAGCGAATAAACCGGATAATACAGGTTTGTCAGTTTAACTTGCTGTATAGGAAAATTTATAAGAAAAGTAATAAACATAGATTACTGACCAACTTAAAATAAAATTTAAAACGGTTTAGAAAAGAACGAGAAACTACTGACCAGTTGATTAGATATAACTAAGGAAAGAATAAAAACTACTGACCAGTTGATTAGATATAACTAAAGAAAGAATAAAAAGTACTAACCAGTTGATTAGATATAACTAAGGAAAGAATAAAAACTACTGACCAGTTGATTAGATATAACTAAGGAAAGAATAAAAACTACTGACCAGTTGATTAGATATAACTAAAGAAAGAATAAAAACTACTGACCAGTTGATTATATATAACTAAGGAAAGAATAAAAACTACTGACCAGTTGATTAGATATAACTAAGGAAAGAATAAATATCTTTAAAAAACTCCATGTATTGGCGGATGTTTACTTCAAGAAATCTTTGGATAAAATTTGGTAGAATGATCCAGGGTGGCCAGGAAATGGTGTTTTCATAATGAGAACTAGTTATCCGTAGTTTCTTTGTGAACAGAATACCTCTCGAAAACTGCTCGCAGTACAAAACACAGTAGTGACAATAGACCTCTTAGCACAATATCCAAGTAAACTGTGACAATACTGTAATAATATACCAACGGTATGAAAATATGTAGACAAAACAGTTACTGACAAAGCTTTCTCATTACGATGTGTGGCCAATGGAAGAGCGTGCCAAGAATGTGATTCTTGTTTCTGCCTAAAATACGTTCACCACTTTGAAACTATGGAGAGTGAAGAACAGTTGGCGGTGGATACTATTAATAAAGCTCCTTTCTTCTAGCATGCAAATTCGTAATTAGTAAAGATTATCCTTCGATAACTCCTACGTACATGTGTGGGTGAAGTAGGAAACAAATATAAAGTAATGAATTTATCCGCACTGTAAAGTAGTTCATATACACTGAACTTAATAAAACAGCTTGAAAATCTGAGAACACGTTTTGGTCTATTATTGTATTTTATCAAGTTAAAGTGTATCCATTTAGCAAGTTCCTATCGTTGTCAGGGTCAGAAATGTAATAATTTATTCATACTACAGAATGATTTAAATAAACAGCTCCTAGAACGATATATTAACCTGAGCTGCTAGAACTATATATCAACCTGAGCCAACATCTCATAAAACTACATATCAACCAGAACCAACAGCTGATAGAACTATATATTAACCTGAGCTGCTAGAACTATATATCAACCTGAGCCAACAGCTCTTATTTCATTGCGAAACGACTGTCAACAACTGCTTACCGCAAATTAGGGAGCTCTCATCATCACCTTTTGGACAGTCCGAAACTCCATCACAAAGTGACGTCTCGAGCACACACACTTCACTGTCCATGCAGTGGAATTCCTCATCATGAAGACAATTGTGTTTGTTGTGATGAAGAGAACCAGACACTGATTTTCCTAAGGATAAGAAAAGACAAACACAAGTTATTCCTTCAGGAAATAGAACAAGTTTTTTAATAACACGATAGTGTTGAAATATTATCAAATAATTGTATTTTTTTAGTTATTCGTTAGATAGTAATCGTCAAATATCATACTGTGCCTTAAACTCTTTCGTACGTTTTAAAAAGGAATGAATGAATAGTTGTAAACAAAACTGTGGCTTAACGGACAACATTTAGTAAAGAGTTAAGACTAAACACAAAACTGTAGATGTCACCACTTGTCAAAAACTGTGAAACAAAAGAAAGGTTAAAATCTGCTAAGAATTATCATCTCAGGATAAAAATAAATAAAATAAAATTCATGATTTTACTACTATCTACTATCACTTCGCATTACATTACCTGACAAAGTAACCCCTACCATCACTTCACACCACATTACCTTACAAAGTGACCCTCTACTATCACTTCACATTACATACCTGACAAAGTAACCTTCCACTATCGCTTCACATTATATGCCTGACAAAGTAACCCTCTACTATCGCTTCACATCATATACCTGACAAAGTAACCCTCTACTATCGCTTCACATTATATACCTGACAAAGTAACCCTCTACTATCGCTTCACATTATATACCTGACAAAGTAACCCTCTACTATCGCTTCACATTACATACCTGACAAAGTAACCCTCTACTATCGCTTCACATTATATACCTGACAAAGTAACCCTTCACTATCGCTTCACATCATATACCTGACAAAGTAACCCTTCACTATCGCTTCACATTACATACCTGACAAAGTAACCCTTCACTATCGCTTCACATCATATACCTGACAAAGTAACCCTCTACTATCGCTTCACATTACATACCTGACAAAGTAACCCTTCACTATCGCTTCACATTACATACCTGACAAAGTAACCCTTCACTATCGCTTCACATCATATACCTGACAAAGTAACCCTCTACTATCGCTTCACATTATATACCTGACAAAGTAACCCTCTACTATCGCTTCACATTATATACCTGACAAAGTAACCATTCACTATCGCTTCACATTATATACCTGACAAAGTAACCCTTCACTATCGCTTCACATTATATACCTGACAAAGTAACCCTCTACTATCGCTTCACATTACATACCTGACAAAGTAACCCTCTACTATAGCTTCACATTACATACCTGACAAAGTAACCCTCTACTATCGCTTCACATTATATACCTGACAAAGTAACCCTCTACTATCGCTTCACATTACATACCTGACAAAGTAACCCTTCACTATCGCTTCACATTACATACCTGACAAAGTAACCCTCTACTATCGCTTCACATCATATACCTGACAAAGTAACCCTCTACTATCGCTTCACATTACATGCCTGACAAATGTTTTATTTTTATGTTAATGTTACATTAAAGAAAATATTAAACACTTGTAAATATTATAATATGATTATAGACATATAGAATGTTACTTTTATTAGGCATGTTATAGATATATAGAATGTCACTGTTATTAGATATGTTATAGATATACAGAATGTTACTTTTATTAGGCATGTTATAGACATATAGAATGTTACTTTTATTAGGCATGTTATAGATATATAGAATGTCACTGTTATTAGATATGTTATAGATATACAGAATGTTACTTTTATTAGGCATGTTATAGATATATAGAATGTCACTGTTATTAGATATGTTATAGATATACAGAATGTTACTTTTATTAGGTATATTATAGATATATAGAATGTCATTGTTATTAGATATGTTATAGATATATAGAATGTCACTGTTATTAGATATGTTATAAATATACAGAATGTTACTTTTATTAGGTATATTATAGATATATAGAATGTCATTGTTATTAGATATGTTATAGATATATAGAATGTCATTGTTATTAGATATGTTAT
This sequence comes from Tachypleus tridentatus, assembly GCF_004210375.1. NCBI lineage: Eukaryota > Metazoa > Arthropoda > Merostomata > Xiphosura > Limulidae > Tachypleus > Tachypleus tridentatus. The sequence goes on along the minus strand of NC_134827.1, from coordinate 43,709,691 downwards.
AGATATACAGAATGTTACTTTTATTAGGTATGTTATAGATATATAGAATGTCATTGTTATTAGATATGTTATAGATATACAGAATGTTACTTTTATTAGGCATGTTATAGATATATAGAATGTCACTGTTATTAGATATGTTATAGATATACAGAATGTTACTTTTATTAGGCATGTTATAGATATATAGAATGTCATTGTTATTAGATATGTTATAGATATATAAAATGTCACTGTTATTAGATATGTTATAGATATATAAAATGTCACAATAATTATATATGTATAGAATGCTACAATTGTTACATAAATTACACACAAGTGTCACAATAGTTGGATATGTGATTCATATATATATATATAATTTCACTATAATTATGTTATAAATAGAATGTTTACATACGTTATATTGTGACAGCCTATATCGAATATGTTATACGTAATGCAAGTCACAATAGTTGGATATGTGATTCATATATATATATATAATTTCACTATAATTATGTTATAAATAGAATGTTTACATACGTTATATTGTGACAGCCTATATCGAATATGTTATACGTAATGCAAGTCACAATAGTTGGATATGTGATTCATATATATATATATAATTTCACTATAATTATGTTATAAATAGAATGTTTACATACGTTATATTGTGACAGCCTATATCGAATATGTTATACGTAATGCAAGTCACAATAGTTTGGTATCATGAACCCAGCAGAACATTTTAATGAAAGTTGCTTTTAGTAATAAAAACTGAGTTCAGAGAATATTTTAAGATATTTATTATTGATTGGTAAGTGTGTACACATATTAAAATGTACCAAACAAATACTTAGAAGGAAAACTAAACCCATTTGAAAATGTCAGTTTGTAATTATGATTAGTATGTTACTAATCTACAGCAAAACCAACTTGTTACGTTGTACCCAAACTATTTGTAAATAAGGTACTGTGAAGGTCGTAGGGGTATTGGTAAATTGGTTTGTTTATTCTATTTGTTTACATAACTATAGTGTGAAGGGTACGGTTAGTTACCATAGTAAAGTAGGTGTGAAATAGTGTAGACAGTGTTTACTTAAACCACATGTGGTCTCCACTACATGTAGTGTTAGATAACAGTATGGAATATAGATTAACAGAGCAGTATCTATATAACATTGTTTACATAACTGTAGTGTGAAGGGTACGGTTAGTTACCAAAGTAAAGTAGGTGTGAAATAGTGTAGACAGTGTTTACTTAAACCACATGTTGTCTCCACCACATGTAGTGTTAGATAACAGTATGGAATATAGATTAACAGAGCAGTATCTATATAACATTGTTTGCATAACTATAGTGTGAAGGGTACGGTTAGTTACCAAAGTAAAGTAGGTGTGAAATAGTGTAGACAGTGTTTACTTAAACCACATGTTGTCTCCACCACATGTAGTGTTAGATAACAGTATGGAATATAGATTAACAGAGCAGTATCTTATAACATTGTTTGCATAACTATAGTGTGAATGGTACGGTTAGTTACCAAAGTAAGTAAAGTAGGTGTGAAATAGTGTAGACAGTGTTTACTTAAACCACATGTGGTCTCTACCACATGTAGTGTTAGATAACAGTATGGAATATAGATTAACAGAGCAGTATCTATATAACATTGTTTACATAGATAGATTAACAGAAAGATATCTGTACATATATGTGAGTTTAGAACAACAGTTTAGTACAAGGATATTGTATTAGTAAATGGGTTTCGACGGACAGACAAACAAAGTCATATATAGAGTTTAACAAAGCGATATGTATTCATTGTATGGTTTATTCAGATATATTAACAGTCATATATATACATATGTGTGAGTTTATATACGTACAATAACATAGTAATATCTATTGAAAATGAGGTGTATATAGGTAGGTGAACAGAATGATATATAGTTAGTATACGAGAGGACAACATATTTGTAGTATGTAGGTTTATACAGATAGTCACATCTATTGCGTATGTAGGTTTATACAGATAGTCACATTTATCGCGTATGTAGGTTTATATAGTGATATCGATTCTTATGTGTGTCGGTTATTTGTGGGTGTACTAGAGTGAAGCTGAACAGACGACTTAAATTCAAATTAAACCTATTCAACTTTCAGAGACGTGTTTTACCACGTTTGTTTTCTATACCAGATATAAATTTCTACAATATTTTAAACATCAGGACATAAGTTGTGAGTGACAAATTAGAAGGAGACAACAGGAGATAACAAGTGAACAGTAAACACCGTAGGTTTTGTCTGATAGGACAACAAATTATTTGTGATACAGGTTTGTGTATGGTATATTGTTGATGCACGTTTAATTTATGTTATATTATAACGTAAACAATGTGCACATATCAAAAATGTATTAATTATTTGTGTTACTGATTTTTATACTTAAATCAAGAACAAAATCACAAAAATGTGAGAGTGGACATACGGTTCTCTTCATAAAACATAATGTATGTTCAGTTTGACCGCAGCTAAATAATAGGAGTAAAACATAACATTTGTCTTTAGTGTTCAGTCTGACCGTCGCCGGACAGCAGGAGTAAAACATAACTTTTGTCTTTAGTGTTCAGTCTGATCATCGCCGGACAGCAGGAGTAAAACATAACTTTTGTCTTTAGTGTTCAGTCTGACCGTCACCGGACAGCAGGAGTAAAACATAACTTTTGTCTTTAGTGTTCAGTCTGACCGTCGCCGGACAGCAGGAGTAAAACATAACTTTTGTCTTTAGTGTTCAGTCTGACCGTCGCCGGACAGCAGGAGTAAAACATAACATTTGTCTTTAGTGTTCAGTCTGACCATCGCCGGACAGCAGGAGTAAAACATAACATTTGTCTTTAGTGTTCAGTCTGACCGTCGCCGGACAGCAGGAGTAAAACATAACTTTTGTCTTTAGTGTTCAGTCTGATCATCGCCGGACAGCAGGAGTAAAACATAACTTTTGTCTTTAGTGTTCAGTCTGACCGTCACCGGACAGCAGGAATAAAACATAACTTTTGTCTTTAGTGTTCAGTCTGACCGTCGCCGGACAGCAGGAGTAAAACATAACTTTTGTCTTTAGTGTTCAGTCTGACCGTCGCCGGACAGCAGGAGTAAAACATAACATTTGTCTTTAGTGTTCAGTCTGACCGTCGCCGGACAGCAGGAGTAAAACATAACATTTGTCTTTAGTGTTCAGTCTGACCGTCACCGGACAGCAGGAGTAAAACATAACTTTTGTCTTTAGTGTTCAGTCTGACCGTCGCCGGACAGCAGGAGTAAAACATAACTTTTGTCTTTAGTGTTCAGTCTGACCGTCGCCGGACAGCAGGAGTAAAACATAACATTTGTCTTTAGTGTTCAGTCTGACCGTCGCCGGACAGCAGGAGTAAAACATAACATTTGTCTTTAGTGTTCAGTCTGACCATCGCCGGACAGCAGGAGTAAAACATAACATTTGTCTTTAGTGTTCAGTCTGACCGTCGCCGGACAGCAGGAGTAAAACATAACTTTTGTCTTTAGTGTTCAGTCTGATCATCGCCGGACAGCAGGAGCAAAACATAACTTTTGTCTAAATCCTAAACTATTTATTATTTATTGTTTCAGATGTTTTGAAATACATCATTAGGTCGACTGATGAGGACAATCAGTTAGTATGTGTCAGTGATTGTCACAATAAAAGATGAGTTTCTAGTTGGTAACAGAAGTTAGGACATGTCTGTCAGATTATGACACTTTCTAATAGAGGTTCACGACAAACCTGCCCTAATGTTGAGTAACTCAGCTGTCTAGAAATTAATCATTCTCACAACTATCTTCCTTTCGATGTTAGAAAAAAAGAGTTTGTATTTTTTTACATATATATATATATCTACCCTTTGGCTGAATCGAACAGTGGGTAAGCCGTACAACTAAATTTTTCTTGAGATATGTATCAGCTTCTTAGCTTTCAAGCACCTCTACGTTAACATCTCTCGTGAAAGAAAGACGAACAATCGTACAGGATATATTTGACTCGAATCTCTTGTTTTCGCTATAAGTTATTATTTGTTCCAAATAGTTTATAAATCTTTAGCCATTCCTATCTTTCAATGTTAATAAAATACACTCTTAAAAATCATTATGTATGGAACCAAATACAACAAACACTACACAACAGTTCGGTTAAACACAGACAAGACCTGAATTTATGGAACAAAATACAACAAACACTACACAACAGTTCGGTTAAACACAGACAAGACCTGAATTTATGGAACAAAATACAACAAACACCACACAACATTTCGGTTAAACACAGACAAGACCTGAATTTATGGAACAAAATACAACAAGCACTACACAACAGTTCGGTTAAACACAGAAAAGACCTGAGTTTATGGAACAAAATACAACAAACACTACACAACAGTTCGGTTAAACACAGAAAAGACCTGAGTTTATGGAACAAAATACAACAAACACTACACAACAGTTCGGTTAAACACAGACAAGACCTGAATTTATGGAACAAAATACAACAAACACTACACAACAGTTCGGTTAAACACAGAAAAGACCTGAATTTATGGAACAAAATACAACAAACACTACACAACAGTTCGGTTAAACACAGACAAGACCTGAATTTATGGAACAAAATACAACAAACACTACACAACAGTTCGGTTAAACACAGAAAGACCTGAATTTATGGAACAAAATACAACAAACACTACACAACAGTTCGGTTAAACACAGACAAGACCTGAATTTATGGAACAAAATACAACAAACACTACACAACAGTTCGGTTAAACACAGAAAAGACCTGAGTTTATGGAACAAAATACAACAAACACTACACAACAGTTCGGTTAAACACAGACAAGACCAGAGTTTATGGAAGAAAATACAACAAACACTACACAACAGTTCGGTTAAACACAGACAAGACCTGAATTTATGGAACAAAATACAACAAACACTACACAACAGTTCGGTTAAACACAGACAAGACCTGAATTTATGGAACAAAATACAACAAACACTACACAACAGTTCGGTTAAACACAGACAAGACCTGAGTTTATGGAACAAAATACAACAAACATTACACAACAGTTCGGTTAAACACAGACAAGACCTGAGTTTATGGAACAAAATACAACAAACACTACACAACAGTTCGGTTAAACACAGACAAGACCTGAATTTATGGAACAAAATACAACAAACACTACACAACATTTCGGTTAAACACAGACAAGACCTGAATTGAGGGAACAAAATACAACAAACACTTGCTAAAGTTATTGACATGTCGAAAGAATCACCTGATGACATCAAGACAGACATGTAGTGCCATGTTATAATTATCACCTTATGACATCAAGACAGACATGTTGTGCCATGTTATAATTATCAACTTATGAGTTAAAGTTGTGAATGTTACAGAACCAACTACAAGTATTGTAAGGATATAGAGATGTTTTAACAGATATGAGTGTAAGCTTACTATTGAATGTTACTTTACAATAAAAATATACAATACAGAACTTGTTAGACGTATTGCTTCACAAGGATTTACAGCGTTCATAGACTTATTACACATAACTTCTGTTTTGTGTTAAATACGAATCTTCAAAAGAAAATATGAATGGGGTTATTGGATATGAGATTGCAAGTGTAGGTACGAACAAGAAATGTTATTGTAATTATTACTGAGTTCTTTTAACCCCAATATAATTATATAATTTTGATTATTAGTTCGATTTAAAACCTCAACAAAAAATTATAATAACGGTATTGTTTTCCTGTGGTTCAGAAAGTGCCCAGCAGATAGCGCGATGTGGATTTGCTATAACAAAACTTACAGAAAGTGTTAATTTCATCTGAAGTTATGAAATAAATTTCCTTTCCGTGTTTGGCTTACGTTGTTTCTCCTTACTGATAAAAATAATTATAATTATGTTATATTACCTTGAAAATCGCTGAAGTTTATAGAACAAAACACGTGAGTTTCATAATTGTACAATAGCAAAAGTCTTTCGATAACACTTCTATACATTTCGTACGTTACTTGATTTTTGTGTGCAAAAGTGGTTATTGAACAATAAGTTTGTACCGATAACAACTTTGCTACTTACCGTGTTAAACGTAAGTTGTTAGTGTTAAACAATGTTTAGTATTTCTTCATTGTTAACGCCTACTTTAATATTGTTTACGTAATACAAAATATTCAGATTTACAATATCAACAAACAATTAAATTGAAGTAGCTAGAAAGTGTGTGGAGTGAACGTGTAACTTACAATTAACACACGTCAACGAATCACAAAAGTTATTTTTAATAATTATCGGTTCCGTGTTAATGGTTACTGTTAAAAAGAACCTTCTTTAAGTGAAATATTGTGGTAAAGGTAGTCTGTTTCGTGTTCGGCCCCGGCATGGCCAAGTGTGTTAAGGCGTTCGATTCGTAATCCGACGGTCCCGGGTTCAAATCCCGGTCGCACCAAACATGCTCGCCCTTTCAGCTGTGGGGGCGTTATAATTGTGACGGTCAATCCCAGTATTCATTGGTAAAAGAGTAGCCCAAGAGTTGGCGGTGGGTGGTGATGACTAGCTGCCTTCCCTCTAGTCTTACACTGCTAAATTAGGGACGGCTGGCGCAGATAGCCCTCGAGTAGCTTTGCGCGAAATTCCAGGAAACATTTCACAGGGTGGAATATTAAATAAAATCACCTACACTCTCGTACTGTTAATCATAATATGTTGTTACAAAAATTTACCAAACGTTAGTAAACGTAAAACATTCCATTGCTAATAAGAGTGTATACCACGTTGACATGGATACAGATAGAATTTAACATTACTACATTGAGTGTATACCACGTTGACATGGATGCAGATAGAATTTAACATTACTACATTGAGTGTATACCACGTTGACATGGATGCAGATAGAAGTTAACATTACTACATTGAGTGTATACCACGTTGACATGGATACAGATAGAAGTTAACATTACTACATTGAGTGTATACCAAGTTGACATGGATACAGATAGAAGTTAACATTACTACATTGAGTGAATACCACGTTGACATGATAGAAGTTAACATTACTACATTGAGTGTATACCACGTTGACATGATAGAAGTTAACATCACTACATTGAGTGTATACCACGTTGACATGATAGAAGTTAACATTCCTACATTGAGTGTATACCACGTTGACATGATAGAAGTTAACATTACTACATTGAGTGTATACCAAGTTGACATGGATACAGATAGAAGTTAACATTACTACATTGAGTGTATACCAAGTTGACATGGATACAGATAGAAGTTAACATTACTACATTGAGTGTATACCACGTTGACATGATAGAAGTTAACATTACTACATTGAGTGTATACCACGTTGACATGATAGAAGTTAATATTACTACATTGAGTGTATACCAAGTTGACATGGATACAGATAGAAGTTAACATTACTACAGTTTTCCACTTCCTATATAAATGTTTGACTTCTTATCTGATCACTCTGTCTATGCGTATCAACACTACGTAAGGTTTTTGCACTGTTTTCTAAGTTTCTATATTAATACAGAGTTTATACAGCCCATAAAATATGTAACAGAAATGCTACCTTTCAAACCGTTGTCTCCAACACTAAACACATGTGTTAAGATCGTAATGTACAGCCACACAAACTGACGAAATAGTTTCCTGCACATTTCACACTGGAAATCCGGATGTTAGAAACCTAACTTCCCATTTCATTTCTTTAAATAAGTTTCAGAAATAAAACTAAAGAGGTCAGGTTTGGAGAGGCTCAGAGCAGCCGGAACGTTGCGTCTTGTGGTACTTGGTTCTATCGATACAGACTTTCACAGTCTAATCTTGCTTTATATCATCAGAACCAACGTTGGAACCAACGCGCTTCTCGGAGCATGCGCCCTCAGATAAAGTCTGTTTCTCATAGTAAGAACCTTGGACGCTGAATCAACATTTCGAAAGTAAATTTTTGGTTAGTTGATATCTAACCTGCAGTATAATCAAACAAACGTAATCATCGAACGACACAGGAGGACTTTTATTTTTGTCTCTCTTTACTGACCGTGATAACTGTGTTAACCTGTAATCTGCTAGTCTATAACCTACACAACTATAATAACATATAGTCCTAGTGATTTGTACCCGATAAACTATAGTCCTGGTGATATGTACCTGATAAACTACTCGTATAGTCCTTGTAATTTATATCTGTTAACATATAGTCGTTGGTGTCTGTATCTGTTAGCCTATAGTCCTTAATGTTTGTATCTCTTTATATCTAACCT